>NW_028160231.1:0-80225 GCF_964263955.1 Coregonus lavaretus
AATGGCAGAGATTCAATTCCAGGCCAGAGTAAAACATATGTAAATGTATTTCTCTTGCCACAACCACTCCAGAGCACGAAATGGGACTGCTGCTCATCCCTCAGAAAGCCTTCAGTGCTCTCATCAATAACATACAAACAGAGGTGAATACGTGCCATTACAGATTACAACTGCTCAATAATAATATCAGAATCCTGGGAGGTGTTCCATGGAACACACCATATGCATTCTAAGAACATAACATAAGAATTCTAGAAATGCTACAGGTACATTCTAAGAACATGACACAGGTATTCTAAGAACTCATTCAGAGCAGCATGGAAGAGAAGTGAAGGAGGCAGGGTGATGGTGGGTAGCTGAACTCCTGCTAAAGATATTACACCCAGGTCGCCTGAGTTCTGCCCACTGTTATGTTATAGCCTAGCTCTACATCTTTAGAGACGATGGATGAAGTGAATGTCTTATATAAAAGCACCCTTGTAGCTCTCACATACATCCCTCCCTTCTCCTCCCCAAGCGGCATCCACAGGATGAGTAGAAGCTTTGATATAATGGGATTGCTCACACTCGTATGGCCTGATGCTGCTTTTATAAGCGGGGATAAATCAGGAATCACACTGAGCATAATAAGCCTATTACAATACAGAGGACCCAATCACCCCTGCGCCTAGGGATCTTGATTGGAGAGGCAAAGAGAGGGAGGAGAGGAGTGAGGTAGGGAGGAGAGAGTGAGAGGAAGAGAGACAGAGGAGAGAAGGAATAGAGAGGGAGGGCATGGACTGAGGGCATGGGGTTCAAACGCAGGGCAGAGAGGCTGTGAACTGTGATCTGGCAGCAGCACAAGCTAGATTACTGCACTGTCAGTGACACACTATTTCACAGGATGCAGTATTTCACAAAACACCACCCAGTGGCAGAATGGAAGGATGTACTTCAGAAGCACACTAGTTCAGACAACACAATATTACAGTACGCTTTGTCATAATGGGAGGATGGGGAACTTTTTGGTGTTAGGGCTCCTTTCCAGCTCTCTATGCTATTCCCTTTAATATTATCATCCCCACAGTATTTAACCTACAGTATGTGACCTTAGTGGCCGTGCCTTCCCTTTAAAAGGTCCAGCTTGAGAATAGAGTGTGTGTAAATGGAGTCAGTGACACATTGTCTGTTGTCTGTACATTCATTAACACATGCCTCGAGTTTGTGATGATTGTTTAATTGCTGGATCAAGGTCTGGCCTAAATTAGACTAACGCTAATCAGACAATTCAAGATGAGAGTTTTAAAGTCTTGAGAAGTGTCTTTGACAGTGTCATAAAGCCACCTCAGGGAACACACTGGGGAGCACAACATATACAGAATTAAGTGTTACAAGTTTAGAATACTGAGGTGCAATTAAGAACATAATGCATAATTTTTTTTCAGGTAGCATCCGGTCTTAAATGTATCTCCCTCATACCGTCAGTGCCCTCTACCTGATAAGGAGTGAAACAGCTACAGTACTACTACTGCTCTAAGCTGATACAATAACAACACGCCCACACAAACACACACAGATACCCAACAACCCCCCCAACCATATACAAAAAAAGCGTGTATATTCCTAATAGATTTCATAAAGTGTCTTGTATCCCGTCAATGAGGTGATGTGAATAGAAGAGATCACAACTTCAGTCTCGACTGAACGGTCCATGGCCTCAGCTGGTCAGCTGGTCAGTCACCAGGGACAGAATTAGGGGCTAAAAATGGAAGCAATTTTCCTCTAAGATGAGTCAGTTGAGAGTCTCAGGGAGCTGGGTTTAATGAAGCTCTAATGTGGCTAAATTTACCCATTTCAATGGGAGGCCATGGAGGGGATAATTTTTGTAATTATAATCGGTGGTTAAGTTAATTTGAACCTGAATTAAGGCCACAATAAGACATACAGTATGTCACTGAAGAAATTATGTCTGTCATGAGGGGCGGATTGGGACAAAAATTCTGCCCTGGCATTTTAGCCACACCAGCCACGCAGGCCCCCCCACGCTACTTACACACACAGGCAGTAATGCTACTGACACAAAACATAGGCAATACACTATAGTACAGCGTTTCTCAACTTTTACTGTACCAGTGACTGGTGAAACATAGTCCTCCTCCTTTTTTAACAAGCTCTTTTTAACCAGCTCATGTGTAAGACAAATACAACATTGGAGATACAACTCACTACTATAACTGTGCCTCTGTTACCTCCCTGTTGTGCAGTCTGTCTCTGCATCTTCTCTGTTGTCACTCTGTCTGTCTATCTCTCAAATCAAATCAAATTTGATTTGGCACATGCTTCGTATACAGCAGGTGTAGACTAACAGTGAAATTCTGTCAGTCCTAAGTGTTAATTACTATTACATAAAGAGCCAACATAGAGCCAACATATTAAGGAACTAGCAGTACATCTGTGTATCTCTGTTTTCTTCCTACCTCCACTGCACTGAACTCTGAGCTGTCTCTGCTAAGCCTAGCATCCTTTCCCACAGCACTGGTACCAGAAGACCAGGGGACCACACTGCCTGTGTTGGGCCCAGCAACATCCTAGTTGTGAATGAATTAACACGTATTAGATAAAAAAGAAAGAATTCTGAATAAATGTCTAATAAATGACCATTGGCTCATAATACTTAAAAAGGAACTGTCAGTCTCTCTCTCTCCCCCTCTCTCTCTCTCGCTCTCTGTTTTCTTCTATTGAATTCAATATAAAACCTTCTGTGTTTGTCATAGATCGATGCCAGGAAGAGTTTATGTGGCTGCGGATAGATTTCCAGCATTGTGCTTCGTTTGACATTACTGCGAATGCGTATCTTTCTTCCAAGAAGTGGTGGGACTTTCCAGCGGTGGTAATCCGACACCAGAGTCACTCGTTACTACAGCTCATAAACTAAGACCCACTCGCTGGCTGAAGAGACTGAGATTCAGAAGCGAATAAATATTGATAAAACAATTAAAATACACAGACAGTCCCCAATTTGACCTTTAGCAGATAATTATTTAGCAAGCAGCAGCAGCTGATCTGTCTGTGCTAAGCCTAGTATAATTTCTCATTACAGACACAGTCGTTGCCCACTGATCAGGCAAATGCTCAAAAATATTATTATGTTAACAGAGAAATTGCGCAAAACTCATTAAAAAAAAGTCTTAAGAGGCCAATGGGCCAATTTTGACCAGTCCACCCAACTAAAAGATGGTCCGGCCCACCATGCATTTGCCAGAATTGCCAGATGGCCAATCCGCCCGTGTCTGTCGGCCCATGGTCTTTGTTGGATTTTGAGAAGGGCAGGAATTTATTTATGGCTCATTATGAGGTGGGGTGGAAACAATGTGAACCACAAAAGGGCAAATTAATTAACGATGTAGAGAATTAATTGTTCCTAGTCATTGAACCCTTGTTCTAAATCTTGCTCTGGCAGCACACAATTCAAAAAATTATGTCTTTATGCAATTCAATCAAAACAGAAGAAAAGTAATTAAAAACTGCAATCATCCATCATCAAAGATTTTTGTCTGAGGACAAAACAAATTCAGCAGACATGAGTTGCTTTCTTTCTATGATAATAATCATAATCAATAATGGTCTTGTCTCACAATGACCTACCAAAGAGAGCCTCCTACTGGGTTTGAGCAAAAGCGCATTTTACTGTGCAAAGGAGTTCAACTATGAATGAAATAATGACATTTTATTTTCGCCAGTTGGCAATCCATCCCTTATGGGGTTAATTGACACATAAACAAACTATAGATCTGTTTGACATGGATATTTTAACCAGGTAGTATGTACTGTACTGTAAAGTTAATTCAACAAACGTAAGCTTTCACTGCTTGTATTGTAAATACATGTTGGGATTGGACATCATACAGTACAGATATATTCAATTCCCCCCTCCTTTTGCTGCAATGTGCACATAGGTCTATATCACTCAAAACCATTGGAGTCAGTGAATCACATAAACCATCATATCACCCCTGGGAAGGCACTATGCAGTTCAGTGATATCCAATAAAAAGATCCATCTCCACCAGTTAGTGATTCCGTTGACTGACCAAGATGACTGTGAATGGCATATAACAGCCGAGTGTTCTTGTGAGGCCATTACTACATCTCATTGTCCTTGAGGTCCTGGTTTTAGCTCATAAATGGTGGTGAAGGATTGCCTGTTTAAAAGGGTTCTATGTTTGATGTGATGCTAGATTGGTGGTGAAGGTCGTAGCGGTGGAATGGTGGTGTCCCGTACTTTAAATCTACTGTACTACCACCATAGATTTAGCATGAATAGTGTGGGTAGTATGCCATTTAATTAAGGAAAGGATCTCTATGATTGATCAATTGGATGAAAGCCTGTTTTGGTATAGTAGTAGTAGAACAGTATATGGAAAGAGAAGGCCCTGAGTCAGATATCCAGGAGAAACTGGGTCCTTCAGTGAGGACTTTTTCCTAGTCAGGTCATATGGTCATGGAAAAACTAAGGGTCCTAGAATATAATCTGTTCTAAACATCAATTGGTTATGGCATTGATTTAGCCAGCGGAGACGCACACAGTAGCCCTATGTAGGCTATATCACCAGTTTAATTTTAATTTTGTAAAAAAAATGTAGGGGGTAGATCAGCTTTAATATTGCAGATAGATTGTAACTTCCATCAATGTAATTGTCTGCATCTCTTCCAATCCCCCATATGTTTTTTTTCCCCGCAAAAAAAAAAATATATATATATATATATATATATATATATATATATATATACACACATATACATATATATACAGTGGGGAGAACAAGTATTTGATACACTGCCGATTTTGCAGGTTTTCCTACTTACAAAGCATGTAGAGGTCTGTAATTTTTATCATAGGTACACTTCAACTGTGAGAGACGGAATCTAAAACAAAAATCCAGAAAATCACATTGTATGAATTTTAAGTAATTAATTAGCATTTTATTGCATGACATAAGTATTTTATACATCAGAAAAGCAGAACTTAATATTTGGTACAGAAACCTTTGTTTGCAATTACAGAGATCATACGTTTCCTGTAGGTCTTGACCAGGTTTGCACACACTGCAGCAGGGATTTTGGCCCACTCCTCCATACAGACCTTCTCCAGATCCTTCAGGTTTCGGGGCTGTCGCTGGGCAACTTTCAGCTCCCTCCAAAGATTTTCTATTGGGTTCAGGTCTGGAGACTGGCTAGGCCACTCCAGGACCTTGAGATACATCTTACGGAGCCACTCCTTAGTTGCCCTGGCTGTGTGTTTCGGGTCATTGTCATGCTGGAAGACCCAGCCACGACCCATCTTCAATGCTCTTACTGAGGGAAGGAGGTTGTTGGCCAAGATCTCGCGATACATGGCCCCATCCATCCTCCCCTCAATACGGTGCAGTCATCCTGTCCCCTTTGCAAAAGAATGATGTTTACACCTCCATGCTTCACGGTTGGGATGGTGTTCTTGGGGTTGTACTCATCCTTCTTCTTCCTCCAAACACGGCGAGTGGAGTTTAGACCAAAAAGCTCTATTTTTGTCTCATCAGACCACATGACCTTCTCCCATTCCTCCTCTGGATCATCCAGATGGTCATTGGTAAACTTCAGACAGGCCTGGACATGCGCTGGCTTGAGCAGGGGGACCTTGTGTGCGCTGCAGGATTTTAATCAATGATGGCGTAGTGTGTTACTAATGGTTTTCTTTAAGACTGTGGTCCCAGCTCTCTTCAGGTCATTGACCAGGTCCTGCCGTGTAGTTCTGGGCTAATCCCTCACCTTCCTCATGATCATTGATGCCCCACGAGGTGAGATCTTGCATGGAGCCCCAGACCGAGGGTGATTGACCGTCATCTTGAACTCGTAGAATGATTACTTTATACTATTCCAGGTATTCCTTAAAGAGGTAGGGTTTCAAGTGTCTCCGGAAGGTGGTCAGTGACTCCGCTGTCCTGGCATTGTGGGGGAGGTTGTTCCACCATTGGGGTGCCAGAGCAGCGAATAGCTTTGACTGGGCTGAGCGCGAACTGTGCTTTGCTAGAGGTAGGGGGGCTAGCAGGCCAGAGGTGGATGAACGTAGTGTCCTCGTTTGGGTGTAGGTTCTGATCAGAGCCTGAAGGTAAGGAGGTGCCGTTCCCCTCACAGCTCCGTAGGCAAGCACCATGGTCTTGTAGTAGATGCGAGCCTCAACTGGAAGCCAGTGGAGTGTGCGGAGGAGCAGGGTGACATGAGAGAACTTGGGAAGGTCGAACACCAAACGGGCTGTGGCGTTCTGGATAAGTTGTAGGGGTTTAATGGCACAGGCTGCGAGCCCAGCCAACAGCGAGTTGCAGTAATCCAGACAGGAGATGACAAGTGCCTGGATTAGGACCTGTGCCGCTTTCTGTGTAAGGTAGGGTCGTACTCTGCGAATGTTGTAGAGCATGAACCTGCAGGATCGGGTCACCGCTTTGATGTTAGCGGAGAACGACAGGGTGTTGTCCAGGGTCACACCAAGGTTCTTTGCACTCTGGGAGGAGGACACAATGGAGTTGTCAACCGTGATGGCGAGATCATGGAGCGGGCAGTCCTTCCCCGGGAGGAAGAGCAGCTCCGTCTTGCCGAGGTTCATCTTGAGGTGGTGATCCGACATCCACACTGATATGTCTGCCAGATATGCAGAGATGCGATTCGCCACCTGGTTATCAGAAGGGGGAAAGGAGAAAATGAATTGTGTGTCGTCTGCGTAGCAATGATAGGAGAGACCCTGTGAGGATATGACAGAGCCAAGTGACTTGGTGTATAGAGAGAATAGGAGAGGGCCTAGAACTGAGCCCTGGGGGACACCAGTGGTGAGAGCACGTGGTGCGGAGACAGATTCTCGCCACGCCACCTGGTAGGAGCGACCTGTCAGGTAGGACGCAATCCAAGAGTGAGCAGCGCCGGAGATGCCCAACTCGGAGAGGGTGGAGAGGAGGATCTGATGGTTCACAGTATCAAAGGCAGCGGATAGGTCTAGAAGGATAAGAGCAGAGGAGAGAGAGTTAGCTTTAGCAGTGCGGAGAGCCTCCGTGACACAGAGAAGAACAGTCTCAGTTGAATGACCAGTCTTGAAACCTGACTGGTTTGGATCAAGAAGGTCATTCTGAGAGAGATAGCAGGAGAGTTGGCTAGAGACGGCACGCTCAAGAGTTTTGGAGAGAAAAGAAAGAAGGGATACTGGTCTGTAGTTGTTGACATCGGAGGGATCGAGTGTAGGTTTTTTGAGGAGGGTTGCAACTCTCGCTCTCTTGAAGACGGAAGGGACATGGCCAGCGGTCAAGGATGAGTTGATGAGCGAGGTGAGGAAAGGGAGAAGGTCTCCGGAAATGGTCTGGAGAAGAGAGGAGGGGATAGGGTCAAGCGGGCAGGTTGTTGGGCGGCCGGCCGTCACAAGTCGCAAGATTTCATCTGGAGAGAGAGGGGAGAAAGAAGTCAAAGCATAGGGTAGGGCAGTGTGAGCAGGACCAGCGGTGTCATTCTTTTCAAAATGGTTGACGAAGTCGTCCACAGAGAGGGAGGAGGGAGGGGGAGGAGAAGGATTCAGCAGGGAGGAGAAGGTGGCAACTTGGTACAGTATTCTGAAAACCGTCCAGGGCACCAAATCCTATGACGCCAAAGCCAACTACCATGCCAGCCTCCAATAACACGGTTTAGCACCAATACTCGGTTACAACAAACCACCAGTGTGTTAACACGCCAAGCAGATCATTCGTGTCCGTGTCTAACGTTGTGTAAAGTCTTGGGTTAGTTTTGACAGTTTGAGTGAGTACGTCATCAACTTATTCAGCCATTTAATTAGCTAGAATAGTTAGCATACTAGCTAGCCATTGCTCTCTGCCAACGAGCTAACCCCTCCTCCCACGGCACGAACACACAGCCAAGCTAACGTTAACTAGTCACCCATGTCCCGAATTCCCTTGAACGACTCTGGTTACCAGTATGTAAAAACAAAACAAAAATAAATGTAGGTTATAACTTACCCTTAGTAACTACTGTTAGCCAGTTAAGTGCAAAGCTAGCCACTGAATCGATTCAGCTAGTTTGCGTCTGTCCCAACGGAGAGAACGCGTCTCCAAATATTAAAGCTAGGTCGTTCCAGCTATTGTTTAATTAGTTATCCAGGTAGCTACATTTCGAGTACAGTAGCTACTAACTACCTAACGTTAACGCTTCAGATAATGAGGTTAGAAAAACAGCTGAATGGTAGGTAGGTAGCTGGCATAATTGCAGGTACTCTTAAGTGTGAAATAACATTGGAAACAACTATCCACAGTTGCTAATAGTTACCAGTAGTTACCCGCTAGCTAGCTAGCTTTATTGGTCCAGGTAGTGAGTTAACTAGCCTCGTGCTTCACCGGGCTCAGTCGAATACAATACTTACCTACAATAATTACCTACAATAACTACCTAGATAAACTACCTACAATACCTAACTACAATACCTACCTACCTACAATCTAAATACATGGTTTAAGCTTTAGTCGACACCATATAAGCCAAGCTTACCTCCCGCCAGAGAGAGACACAACCTCACAAATGGAAGAAGCACAAAATAACTGTCAATCTCCCTCGGCCTGGGGCTCCATGCAAGATCTCACCTCGTGGAGATGCAATGATCATGAGAACGGTGAGGAATCAGCCCAGAACTACACGGGAGGATCTTGTCAATGATCTCAAGGCAGCTGGGACCATAGTCACCAAGAAAACAATTCGTAACACACTACGCCATGAAGGACTGAAATCCTGCAGCGCCCGCAAGGTCCCCCTGCTCAAGAAAGCACATATACATGCCCATCTGAAGTTTGCCAATGAACATCTGAATGACTCAGAGGAGAACTGGGTGAAAGTGTTGTGGTCAGATGAGACCAAAATGGAGCTCTTTGGCATCAACTCAACTCGCCGTGTTTGGAGGAGGAGGAATGCTGCCTATGACCCCAAGAACACCATCCCCACCGTCAAACATGGAGGTGGAAACATTATGCTTTGGGGGTGTTTTTCTGCTAAGGGGACAGGACAACTTCACCGCATCAAAGGGACGATGGACGGGGCCATGTACCGTCAGATCTTGGGTGAGAACCTCCTTCCCTCAGCCAGGGCATTGAAAATGGGTCGTAGATGGGTATTCCAGCATGACAATGACCCAAAACACACGGCCAAGGCAACAAAGGTGTGGCTCAAGAAGAAGCACATTAAGGTCCTGGAGTGGCCTAGCCAGTCTCCAGACCTTAATCCCATAGAAAATCTGTGGAGGGAGCTGAAGGTTCGAGTTGCAAAATGTCAGCCTCGAAACCTTAATGACTTGGAGAAGATCTGCAAAGAGGAGTGGGACAAAATCCCTCCTGAGATGTGTGCAAACCTGGTGGCCAACTACAAGAAACGTCTGACCTCTGTGATTGCCAACAAGGGTTTTGCCACCAAGTACTAAGTCATGTTTTGCAGAGGGGTCAAATACTTATTTCACTCATTAAAATGCAAATCAATTTATAACATTTTTGACATGCATTTTTCTGGATTTTTTTGGTTGTTATTCTGTCTCTCACTGTTCAAATAAACCTACCATTACAATGATAGACTGATCATTTCTTTGTCAGTGGGCAAACGTACAAAATCAGCAGGGGATCAAATACTTTTTTCCCTCACTGTATATACAGTGGGGGAAAAAAGTATTTAGTCAGCCACCAATTGTGCAAGTTCTCCCACTTAAAAAGATGAGAAGGCCTGTAATTTTCATCATAGGTACACGTCAACTATGACAGACAAAATGAGGAAAAAAAATCCAGAAAATCACATTGTAGGGTTTTTAATGAATTTATTTGCAAATTATGGTGGAAAATAAGTATTTGGTCAATAACAAAAGTTTCTCAATACTTTGTTATATACCCTTTGTTGGCAATGACACAGGTCAAACGTTTTCTGTAAGTCTTCACAAGGTTTCACACACTGTTGCTGGTATTTTGGCCCATTCCTCCATGCAGATCTCCTCTAGAGCAGTGATGTTTTGGGGCTGTCGCTGGGCAACACGGACTTTCAACTCCCTCCAAAGATTTTCTATGGGGTTGAGATCTGGAGACTGGCTAGGCCACTCCAGGACCTTGAAATGCTTCTTACGAAGCCACTCCTTCGTTGCCCGGGCGATGTGTTTGGGATCATTGTCATGCTGAAAGACTCAGCCACGTTTCATCTTCAATGCCCTTGCTGATGGAAGGAGGTTTTCACTAAAAATCTCACGATACATGGCCCCATTCATTCTTTCCTTTACACGGATCAGTCGTCCTGGTCCCTTTGCAGAAAAACAGCCCCAAAGCATGATGTTTCCACCCCCATGCTTCACAGTAGGTATGGTGTTCTTTGGATGCAACTCAGCATTCTTTGTCCTCCAAACACGACGAGTTGAGTTTTTACCAAAAATTTCTATTTTGGTTTCATCTGACCATATGACATTCTCCCAATCCTCTTCTGGATCATCCAAATGCACTCTAGCAAACTTCAGACGGGCCTGGACATGTACTGGCTTAAGCAAGGGGACACGTCTGGCATTACAGGATTTGAGTCCCTGGCGGCGTATTGTGTTACTGATGGTAGGCTTTGTTACTTTGGTCCCAGCTCTCTGCAGGTCATTCACTAGGTCCCCCCGTGTGGTTCTGGGATTTTTGCTCACCGTTCTTGTGATCATTTTCACCCCACGGGGTGAGATCTTGCGTGGAGCCCCAGATCGAGGGAGATTATCAGTGGTCTTGTATGTCTTCCATTTCCTAATAATTGCTCCCACAGTTGATTTCTTCAAACCAAGCTGCTTACCTATTGCAGATTCAGTCTTCCCAGCCTGGTGCAGGTCTACAATTTTGTTTCTGGTGTCCTTTGACAGCTCTTTGGTCTTGGCCATAGTGGAGTTTGGAGTGTGACTGTTTGAGGTTGTGGACAGGTGTATTTTATACTGATAACAAGTTCAAACAGGTGCCATTAATACAGGTAACGAGTGGAGGACAGAGGAGCCTCTTAAAGAAGAAGTTACAGGTCTGTGAGAGCCAGAAATCTTGCTTGTTTGTAGGTGACCAAATACTTATTTTCCACCATAATTTGCTAATAAATTCATTAAAAATCCTACAATGTGATTTTCTGGAGAAAAAAAATCTCAATTTGTCTGTCATAGTTGACGTGTACCTATGATGAAAATTACAGGCCTCTCTCATCTTTTTAAGTGGGAGAACTTGCACAATTGGTGGCTGACTAAATACTTTTCCCCCCCCACTGTATATATATATATATATATATATATACATACACACAAATATACACACTACCATTCAAAAGTTTGGGGTCACTTAGAAATTTCCTTGTTTTCGAAAGAAAAGCAATTTTTTTGTCCATTAAAAAAACATCAAATTGATCAGAAATACAGTGTAGACATTGTTAATGTTGTAAATGGCTATTGTAGCTGGAAATGGCTAATTTTAATGAAATATCTACATAGGAGTACAAAGGCCCATTATCAGCAACCATCAGTCCTGTGTTCCAATGGCAAGTTGTGTTTGCTAATCCAAGTTTATCATTTTAAAAGGCTAATTGATCATTAGAAAACCCTTTTGCAATTATGTTAGCACAGCTGAAAACTGTTGTGCTGATTAAAGAAGCAATAAAACTGGCCTTCTTGAGACTAGTTGAGTATCTGGAGCATCAGCAATTGTGGGTTCAATTGCATGCTCAAAATGGCCAGAAACAAATAACTTTCTTCTGAAACTTGTCAGTCTATTCTTGTTCTGAGAAATGAAGGCTATTCCATGCGAGAAATTGCCAAGAAACTGAAAATCTTGCACAACGCTGTGTACTACTGCCTTCACAGAACAGCACAAACTGGCTCTAACCAGAATAGAAAGAGGAGTGGGAGGCCCCGGTTCACGACTGAGCAAGAAGACAAATACATTAGAGTGTCTAGTTTGAGAAACAGACGCCTCACAGGTCCTCAACTGGCAGCTTCATTAAATAGTACCCGCATAACACCAGTCTCAATGTCAACAGTGAAGATGCGACTCTGGGATGCTGAACTTCTAGGCAGAGTTGCAAAGAAAAAGCCATATCTCAGACTGGCCAACAAAAAGAAAAGATTAATATGGACAAAAGAACACAGACACTGGACAGAGGAAGATTGGAAAAAAGTGTTATGGACAGACGAATCGAAGTTTGAGGTGTTCGGATCACAAAGAAGAACATTTGTGAGACGCAGACCAACTGAAAAGATGCTGGAGGAGTGCTTGATGCCCTCTGTCAAGCATGGTGGAGGCAATGTGATGGTCTGGGGGTGCTTTGGTGGGAGATTTGTACAGGGTAAAAGGGATCTTGAAGAAGGAAGGCTATCACTCCATTTTGCAACGCCATGCCATACCCTGTGGACGGCGCTTGATTGGAGCCAATTTCCTCCTACAACAGGACAATGACCAAAAGCACAGCTCCAAACTATGCAATGAACTATTTAGTGAAGAAGCAGTCAGCTGGTATTCTGTCTATAATGGAGTGGCCAGCACAGTCACCGGATCTCAACCCTATTGAGCTGTTGTGGGAGCAGCTTGACCGTATGGTACGTAAGAAGTGCCCATCAAGCCAATCCAACTTGTGGGAGGTCCTTCAGGAAGCATGGAGTGACATCTCTTCAGATTACCTCAACAAATTGACAACTAGAATGCCAAATAACATTCTATTGGTAGCAAGAATTTTGTATAATAATTTAAAATCGAAAAATTCTAAGTTTTGAATCCGGTGTCATTTTGCGTATCAGTTCATAAACAATTTGCCGTGGAATCGGTACGTCAAAAATCTCTTCCCAACTATTTTGCTATCTATATGGGACGGCTGTCAATCCTTTGGTCCTCAAATGAAACTGGTATACTTTTTTATTTATCACAATTTTCTTTAACCAATTATGTTCTTTAATGCAGGGCCGACAGACAAATTCCTTACTTTTTCCCCCTTCCACTTTCCTCTTCCATTTTTGTGGTAATGCTGCAATTATTTGGTTGTAATTTTGGGTAGAACAGACATTTCCATATGTTTTTGTTAGCTGCATGTGCGACATAACTCCACCAGTCCTACCTATGATATCCTTTACGAAGATTATACTTTTTTTTTTTATTACCAAAAAATAATGTTTTTTAATCAATTAGTATATTTGAGTTTAACCACAATATTTGTTGCATTATTTGTTCTGTCGTTTCTGGAGGATTAAATTGAAATTGTAACCAACTTCTATGGCTTGTTTTAGAAATAGTAATATTTGGGAGATGATTTCCTTTTCAAATAACTGAACGTGAGAGGCTGTAATCTGAATAAAGGGAAAAAGGCCATTCTTGAACATGGGGTGAGACAATCTTACTAATTTGCTAGAGAACCAGTTAGGATTTAAGTATAATTTTTGTATGACTGAAGCTTTTAGTGATAGGTCTAATGCTTTAATATTTAATAATTTCTGTCCTCCGAATTCATATTCATGATATAAATAGGCCCGTTTAATTTTGTCTGGCTTGCCGTTCCAAATAAAATCCAATACTTTTTTCTCATATAATTTAAAAAACTGTTCGCTAGGCGTAGGCAAGACCATAAGCAAATAAGCAAACTGGGATAATACTAAAAATAGTTAATCAGGATGATTTTTCCACAAATAGACAGGTATTTACCTTTCCATGGTAGCAAGATCGTATCTATTTTTGCTACCTATCTATTAAAATGTATTGGAGTGAGATCATTTACATCATTTGGGATATGTATTCTGAGTATATCCACATCACCATCAGACCATTTTACTGGTAAACGACACCTTAGTGATCCAATACGTAATATAGTACATTTATCATAATTTGGTTGTAATCCAGAGAGGTTAGAAAATGTATCTAGATCCTCTATGAGGCTGTGGAGCGATTCAAGTTGTGGATTTAAAAGAAAACATGAATCATCAGCGTACAATGACACCTTTGTTTTTAAGCCCTGGATTTCTAATCCCTTGATATTATTGTTGGATCTGATTTTAATAGCTAACATTTCGATGGCCATAATAAATAGATATGCCGATAGTGGACAACCTCGTTTTACTCCTCTTGACAGTTTAAAACTTTTGGAGAAATAGCCATTATTTACTATTTTACACCTAGGGTTACTATACATGATTTTAACCCATTTCATTAGAGATTCTCCAACATTGAAACGCTCCAGGCAATTATATATAAACCCCAGTCGTACTTTATCAAATGCCTTTTCAAAGTCTGCTATGAATAGCAGGCCTGGTTTCCCAGATTCTTCATAGTGTTCTATTGTTTCCAGTACTTGCCTTATATTATCTCCAATGTATCGTCCATGTAAAAAATCTGTCTGATTAGAATGAATAATGTCCAACAATACCTTTTTAATTCTATGTGCTAAATTCTTTTTGGTAGCATTTCTATGTTGAAGATAAAAAAATAATTTGGTTCATTTTCCTTAATATTCCATCCAGTTTGCTTTATTTTTTATAATATATTACACTTGATCTTTCTTGAATAAGTTTCTCCATTTCTTTTTGTTTTTGCTCTAATTTATTCTGAGCCTCTATGTTACAGTTGTTATTGCTATCTATCTGTTCTGTTAGACCTTCTATTTCCTTTGTTAGTATGGACTCTTTTGACCTAAATTGCTTTTGTTTTCGAGATCAGTAGTGAATTGCATGGCCTCTAAAAGGCACATTTAAAAGTGTCCCATACAATAAGGGGATTTGCTGTACCTATGTTATGTCGGATAAAATCAGTTATAAATTCCTCTGTCCTAGTTAAAAACAAGTTATCATCCAATAGGCTTTGATTCAATTTCCAATATCCACACCCACGTGGAAATTCAGTAAGAGTAATGTATATGCCAATTATATGATGGTCCGACCGCATTCTGTCCCCTATCAACACTTTTTTAAACTTTTGGTACCAACGAGAATCACATAAGAAAGAAGTCAAGACTAGCTTGATTGAGTCTCTGCCATGTATATCTCACTAGGTCAGGATTTTTAAGCCTCCAAGCCATGATTTCCTTAAGAGCGTGAGGGTGATAGTTTGTAGTGCGATTTCCTTTACGGTCCATTGAGCCATTTAAAACAGTATTATAATCTCCCACCATAATAATAGAGTCTTGTATTGCTTGCAGGGTTGATCATTTATTACATATATTGTCAAAGAAGCGTGTTTCACCATTTTAAAAATGTTTTATATTACAAGCAGCCAAAACATTCAACAGACATTCTGCTTTTTTATTTATATAGGTCGTTATAATAATAATAATATATAATATGCCATTTAGCAGACGCTTTTATCCAAAGCGACTTACAGTCATGCGTGCATACATTTTTGTGTATGGGTGGTCCCGGGTATCGAACCCACTACCTTGGCGTTACAAGCGCCGTGCTCTACCAGCTGAGCTACAGAGGACCACGTTATCAATAAAACATCACAATACGGTGCAGAGCGTTTGATTTGGCTGCTGGGGGGCAATGAGACCCTCAGCTCCACTAAAACCATTGACAACTAAGTGCCATTTTCAAGGGATTGTTAAATGTTATAACTATTTGGTTTTAATATCGTCACCTCTTGAAAAGCATAGTTAGAACTACACATTTCCGATTATTCCACATTTAGCTCTATCATCAGTTATACAGCAAGTAACTGCATGCTTTTCATGATCAGTAAACATCAATTGATCATGTAATTTTAGATACCTGAGGGAAACCTATCCATTTGGCATGTAGCTAGCTAGCTAGATAGTAAAGCAAACAACATGTGTCATTTAGCTTGCTTCATCAGAGATGTGGCTTTTGTAAAGAGCTTGACATCGGCAAGTCCTCGTCCTGGTAAAGTTGTCAGTCGGACATCTGTCATCACCACTATAGATGATATGCAAATCAAACAATATTTGGATATAGCCATCTAGTTTATCCCCCGAAAGTTAGCTTGTCTACTAGCCAAATTGACGTGATCGGTTAATAGCTAGCTAGCAAATTTACTGCAGCCAAGCTATCCTGCAAACGAAAATCCTCAGTCAAACCATCTGCGCTATAGAATTTGTATGCACACGGAATATGCTTGACAGGGAGAGATGCTCCGTTATCTGAACCTCTTATACATTTTACATTTTAGTCATTTAGCAGACGCTCTTATCCAGAGCGACTTACAGTTAGTGAATACATATTTTTTTATACTGGCCCGCCGTGGGAATCGAACCCACAACCCTGGCGTTGCAAACACCATGCTCTATCAACTGAGCTACATCCCTGCCGGCCATTCCCTCCCCTACCCTGGACGACGCTGGGCCAATTGTGCGCCGCCCATGAGTCTCCCGGTCGCGGCCGGCTGCGACAGAGCCTGGATAGAGATTTATATAGAGATTTAGTGTCGCCTCTCGCCAGTGAATTATGTGATATGTTTATACCCAGTAACTTCATTCAAAAAGTGAGACAAATTGTATAGACTTTATTCACTTTTTTTATTGGATATTTGAGTGATATAAAATAAAAGTGAACTATACCTGACGAGTGGTTTAGGTAATTTCCCATCCTTTGTAGGCTCTGCCTGTCAAGCAGCAAAGGATGCATTTGCCGATGTACTTTTAGTTGATAATGATTACTTTGCAAGCTACCGGTAGAAACTTTGAACAGTTGACTAAACATAGTGGTAAGTAGACCTAATGCACTTTTTTCTCCAACCAACGTAGGCATACCTAGCGAAGTTAGCTAACATTATCCCCTTTTCAAGATTGTTTTTAAGAGTGTTAAATTCCCATAGCTCTTGCTGACTGACATGATAGTCTACTTTGACTGATTGACCACATCAAATTGGCACTGCGGTCAACCTAAATGGAAACAAGAATCCTCGGTCAAGCCATCTGCGCTGTAGAATTTGCATGCATGCACTGCACATTATGGTATCATGGGAATATGCTTGACAAGGAGAGACGCTCCGATCTCTAAACCTCTTCTAAACAGATTTAGTGTCGCCAGTGAATTGTGTGATGATGTGATATGTTTATACACAGGAACATCATTCAAAAAGTGAGGTAAATTGTATTGACTTTCTTACATTTGTTTTATTTTTTGGTTCGGTAGCACCACACATCATACGCGGAAGTATATTCCTTCCAGGCGGAAGAATATGCCTCCAAGGTGGTAGTTCGGTTAGACCCTAATCAGTGATTGAGATTCCACATAACTGATTGCATTTGGTTGTCATAAAATATGTCAGAAATACAGTCTTGCAGCAAAGAAACATCTAACCACTTTATAAAAAGCCATGATTGGATTTGTATAATACCATAAACTACTGTCAAATATGATCATGTATACGATTTGAATGGTTATGATTTTAATTGAAGAGCTCATTCAAATAGATTGCCAAAACAAGTAATTACTGGGTAGGTTTCATCTCTTATTCCCAATATATATATATTATATATATATACACAGTGGTGTGAAAAAGTGTTTGCCCCCTTCCTGATTTGTTATTTGTTTGCATGTTTGTCACACTTAAATGTTTCAGATCATCAAACAAATTTAAATAATAGTCAAAGATAACACAAGTAAACAAAAAATGCAGTTTTGAAATGAAGGTTGTTATTATTAAGGGAAAACTAAATCCAAACCTACATGGTCCTGTGTGAAAAAGTGTTTGCCCCCACTGTTATAACACAACTCAACTGTGGTTTATCACACCTGAGTTCAATTCCTCTAGCCACACCCAGGCCTGATTACTGCCACACCTGTTCTCAATCAAGGAATCACTTAAATAGGACCTGCCTGACAAAGTGAAGTAGACCAAAAGATCCTCAAAAGCTAGACATCATGCCGAGATCCAAAGAAATTCAGGAACAAATGAGAAAGAAAGTAATTGAGATCCATCAGTGGAAATGGTTATAAAGCCATTTCTAAAGCTTTGGGACTCCAGCGAACCAAAGTGAGAGCCATTATCCACAAATGGCGAAAACATGGAACAGTGGTGAACCTTCCCAGGAGTGGCCGGCCGACCGAAATTACCCCAAGAGCGCAGCGACGACTCATCCAAGAGGTCACAAAAGACCCCACAACAACATCCAAAGAGCTGCCAGCCTCACTTGCCTCAGTTAAGGTCAGTGTTCATGACTCCACCATAAGAAAGACTGGGCAAAAATGGCCTGCATGGCAGAGTTCCAAGACAAAAACCACTGCTGAGCAAAAATAACATTACGGCTCATCTAATTTTTGCCAGAAAACATCTTGATGATCCCCAAGACCTTTGGGAAAATACTCTGTGGACTGACGAGACAAAAGTTGAACTTTTTGGAAGGTGTGTGTCCCATTACATCTGGCGTAAAAGTAACACCGCATTTCAGAAAAAGAACATCATACCAACAGTAAAATAAGGTGGTGATGGTCTGGGCCTGTTTTGCTGCTTCAGGACCTGGAAGACTTGCTGTGATAAATGGAACCATGAGTTCTGCTGTCTACCAAATAATCCTGAAAGAGAATGTCCGGCCATCCGTTCGTGACCTCAAGCTGAAGCAAACTTGGGTTCTCCAGCAGGACAATGATCCAAAACACACCAGCAAGTCCACCTCTGAATGGCTGAAGAAAAACAAAATGAAGACTTTGGAGTGGCCTAGTCAAAGTCCTGACCTGAATCTATTGAAATGCTGTGGCACGACCTTAAAAAGGCAGTTCATGCTCAAACACTCCAATGTGGCTGAATTACAACAATTCTGCAAAGATGAGTGGGCCAAAATTCCTCCACAGCGCTGTAAAAGACTCATTGCAAGTTATCGCAAACGCTTGATTGCAGTTGTTGCTGCTAAGGGTGGCCCAACCAGTTATTAGGTTGTAGGGGGCAATCACTTTTTCACACAGGGCCATGTGGGTTTGGATTTTGTTTTCCCTTAATAATAACAACCTTCATTTCAAAACTGCATTTTGTGTTTACTTGTGTTATCTTTGACTAATATTTAAATGTGTTTGATGATCTGAAACATTTAAGTGTGACAAACATGCAAAAAAATAACAAATCAGGAAGGGGGCAAACACTTTTTCACACCACTGTGTGTGTGTGTGTGTGTGTGTGTGTGTATATATATATATATATACACATATACACAGTTGAAGTCGGAAGTTTACATACAACTTAGCCAAATACATTTAAACAATTCCTGACATTTAATCCTAGTAAAAATTCTCTGTTTTAGGTCAGTTAGGATCACCACTTTATTTTAAGAATGTGAAATGTCAGAATAATAGTAGTGATTTATTTCAGCTTTTATTTCTTTCATCACATTCCCAGTGTGTCAGAAGTTTACTTACACTCAATTAGTATTTGGTAGCATTGCCTTTAAATTGTTTAACTTGGGTCAAACATTTTGGGTAGCCTTCCACAAGCTTCCCACAATAAGTTGGGTGAATTTTGGCCCATTCCCCCTGACAGAGCTGGTGTAACTGAGTCAGGTTTGTAGGCCTCCTTGCTCGCACACACTTTTTCAGTTCTGCCCACACATTTTCTATAGGATTGAGGTCAGGGCTTTGTGATGGCCACTCCAATACCTTGACTTTGTTGTCCTTAAGCCATTTTGCCACAACTTTGGAAGTATGCTTGGGGTCATTGTCCATTTGGAAGACCCATTTGCGACCAAGCTTTAACTTCCTGACTGATGTCTTGAGATGTTGCTTCAATATACCACTTAATTGTCCTTCCTCATGATGCCATCTATTTTGTGAAGTGCACCAGTCCCTCCTGCAGCAAAGTACCCACAGCATGATGCTGCCACCCCCGTGCTTCACGGTTGGGATGGTGTTCTTCGGCTTGCAAGCAACCCCCTTTTGCCTCCAAACATAACGATGGTCATTATGGCCAAACAGTTCTATTTTTGTTTCATCAGACTTTTCTCCAAAAAGTACAATCTTTGTCGCCATGTGCAGTTGCAAACCGTAGTCTGGCTTTTTTATGGCGGTTTTGGAGCAGTGGCTTTTCCTTGCTGAGTGGCCTTTCAGGTTATGTCGATATAGGACTCGTTTTACTGTGGATATAGATACTTTTGTACCTGTTTCCTCCAGCATCTTCACAAGGTCCTTTGCTGTTGTTCTGGGATTTATTTGCACTTTTCACACCAAAGTACATTCATATCTAGGAGACAGAAAGCGTCTCCTTCCTGAGCGGTATGACGGCTGCGTGGTCCCATGGTGTTTATACTTGCATACTATTGTTTGTACAGATGAACGTGGAACCTTCAGGCGTTTGGAAATTGCTCCCAAGGATGAACCAGACTTGTGGAGGTCTACCATTTTTTTTTTCTGAGGTCTTGGCTGATTTCTTTTGATTTTCCCATGATGTCAAGCAAAGAGGCACTGAGTTTGAAGGTAGGCCTTGAAATACATCCACAGGTACACCTCCAATTGACTCAAATGATGTCAATTAGCCTATCAGAAGCTTCTAAAGCCATGACATCATTTTCTGGAATTTTCCAAGCTGTTTAAAGGCACAATCAACTTAGTGTATGTAAACTTCTGACCCACTGGAATTGTGATACAGTGAAATAATCTGTCTGTAAACAATTGTTGGAAAAGTTACTTGTGTCATGCACAAAGTAGATGTCCTAACCGACTTGCCAAAACTATAGTTTGTTAACAAGAAATGTGTGGAGTGGTTGAAAAACGAGTTTTAATGACTCCAACCTAAGTGTATGTAAACTTCCGACTTCAACTGTATGTATATGTATGTGTGTGTGTGATATACACACACACACACACACTGTATATAGTACCAGTCAAAAGTTTGGACACCTACACATTCCAGGGTTTTTCTTCATTTTTACTATTTTCTACATTGTAGAATAATAGTGAAGACATCAAAACGATGAAATAACACATATGGAATCATGTAGCAACCCAAAAAGTGTTAAACAAATCACACTCCCACTCAGCCAGGCAGGTACAGAACTGACTGATTAAGTGCGAATGGACACATTTTGGGATCTTTTATTTCAGCTCATGAAACATGGGACCAACAGTTTACATGTTACGTTTTATATTATTGTTCAGTATAGTTTACTCACTTTTTTTTTACCACTACATCGCTGGACCCAACCAACCCATACTGTGTAAGGTGCAAAAAATGCGACTTTGACATTGCGAGCATGGGTGAATCAGCCCTGAAGAGACCCATGAAGGGGGAAAGACACAATGCTGCATCCTGCGCTGGCGCCAGTTCTACATTGTCACTTTTCTTCTACAACAACCTCCAGAGCTTTTTTGCCAATCGCCTCATTCACGGGCGCCTGCGATATTCTGCTTTATCAAGGAGACTCATGGGCGGCGCAC
The DNA here is from genome assembly GCF_964263955.1 of Coregonus lavaretus. Taxonomy (NCBI): domain Eukaryota; kingdom Metazoa; phylum Chordata; class Actinopteri; order Salmoniformes; family Salmonidae; genus Coregonus; species Coregonus lavaretus. The sequence goes on from NW_028160231.1 coordinate 21,355, forward strand.
AATTGGCCCAGCGTCGTCCAGGGTAGGGGAGGGAATGGCCGGCAGGGATGTAGCTCAGTTGATAGAGCATGGCGTTTGCAACGCCAGGGTTGTGGGTTCGATTCCCACGGGGGGCCAGTATAAAAAAATATATATATATGTGTTCACTAACTGTAAGTCGCTCTGGATAAGAGCGTCTGCTAAATGACTAAAATGTAAAATGTAATGTAAATGTAAAATGTATTTGAGATTCTTCAAAGTAGCCACCCTTTGCCTTGATGACAGCTTTGCACACTCTTGGCATTCCGAGTGTACAAAATATTAACAACACCTTCCTAATATTGAGTTGCATGCTCTTTTGGCCTCAGAAAAGCCTCAATTCGTCGGGGCATGAACTCTACAAGGTGTCAAGCGTTCCACAGGCATGCTGGCCCATGTTGACTCCAATGCTTCCCACAATTTTGTCAAATTGGCTGGATGTCCTTTGGGTTGCGGACCCTTTTGATACACACGGGAAACTGTTGAGCATGTAAAAACAGCAGCGTTGCAGTTCTTGACACACTCAAACTACCACACCCTGTTCAAAGGCACTTAAATATTTTGTCTTGCCCATTCACCCTCTGAATGGCACACACACACAATCCATGTCTCAATTGTCTCAAGGCTTAAAAATCCTTATTGAACCTGTTGCCTTCATCTACACTGATTGAAGTGGATTTAACAAGTGACTGAACAGGTCAGGGTTCCAACTACTCCACTATTTATGTTATGCAATATAAACATTTTTACTGTACCATTTTGAAAATGCACTGCTCCAAACCTACTTACATCACATAGGAGATAATGGCATTTCTCACATATTAAAGACTAAATTAAAGGACCGTTTCAAATATCATATCAGCAAACTCAATGGATTAATAGAGAACAAATACTTATCTTTCTATGTTAAAGGACTAGATACTTACATCACATACACGATAATGGCATTTGCAGTGCCTTCAGAAAGTATTCATATTCCTTGACTTATTCAACATTTTGTTGTGTTACCACCTGAATTAAAAATTGATTAAATATACTTTTTTTTCACCCATCTACACACAATACCCCATAATGACAAAGTGAAAACATGTTTTTTGACATTTTTGCAAATGTATTGAAAATGAAATACAGAAATATTATATTTACATAAGTATTCACACCCCTGAGTCAATACGTTGTAGAAGCACATTTGGCAGTGATTACAGCTGTGAGTCTTTCTGGGTATGTCTCTTAAGAGCTTTCCACACTGGATTGTGCAACATTTGCCCATTATTCTTTTCAAAATTCTTCAAGCTCTGTCAAATTGGTTGTTGATCATTGCTAGACAAACATTTTCAGGTGTCTTCTTGGTAAGCAACTGCAGTGTATATTTGGCCTTGTGATTTAGGTTATTGTCCTGCTGAAAGGTTAATTAATCTCCCAGTATCTGGTAGAAAGCTGACTGAACCAGGTTTTCCTCTAGGATTTTGCCTGTGCTCCTTTTCTTTTTTGTCCTGAAAAACTCCCCAGTCCTTAAAGATTAGAAGCATAACATGATGCAGCCACCACTACGCTTGAAAATATGGAGAGTGGTACTCAGTAATGTGTTGTATTGGATTTGCCCCCAACATAACACTAAGTATTCAGGACAAAAAGTGAATTGCTTTGCCACATTCTTTGCAGTATTACTTTTGTGCTTTTTTGCAAACAGGATGCATGTTTGGGAATATTTGTATTCTGTACAGGCTTTCTTCTTTTTGCTCTGTCAATTACGTTAGGATTGTGGCGCAACTACAATGTTGTTGACCCATCCTCAGTTTTCTCCTATCACATTCATTAAACTCTGTAACTCTTTAAAGTCACCATTGGCCTCATGGTGAAATCCCTGAGCGGTTTCCTTCCTTTCTAGCAACTGAGTTGGGAAGGACGCCTGTATCTTTGTAGTGACTAGGTGTATTGATACACCATCCAAAGTGTAATTAATAATTTCACAATTCTCAATGTCTGTTTTTAATCTTTTTAACCATCTACCAATAGGTGCCCTTCTTTGTGAGGCATTGGAAAACCTCCCTGGTCTTTGTGGTTGAATCTGTGTTTGAAATGCACTGCTCAACTGAGGGACCTTACAGATCATTGTATGTGTGTGGTACAGAGATGAGGTAGTCATTCAAAAATCATGTTAAACACTATTATTGCACACATAGTGAGTCCATGCAACTTATTATGTGACTTGTGAAGCACATTTTTACTCCTGAACTTATTTAGGCTTGCCATAACAAAGGGGTTGAATACTTATTGACTCAAGCCATTTCAGCTTTTCATTTGTAAAAAATTCTAAAAACATTATTCACTTTGACATTATAGCCAGTGACAAAAATCTCAATTTCATCCATTTTAAATTCAAGTTGTAACACAACAAAACGTGGAAAAAGTCAAGGGGTGTAAATACTTTTTGAAGGCACTGTATATTTATTTTGGAGCAGTAACGGTGAGTGGACATTCCCCCTTTCTCTTCTACATCTGCATTGCTTGCTGTTTGGGGTTTTAGGCTGGGTTTCTGTATAGCACTTTGTGACATCTGCTGATGTAAAAAGGGCTTTATAAATACATTTGATTGATTGATTGATATTTTTCCAGCTCCTGTGAAAAGTATGGATGGGCGTTGTTTTAAATGCCCACTGGGAGCAATTATGGTGCCTGTAACTGTATTTAGACATAGCCTTTTTCAAACAAGTTGTTTCGTTTTATTAGAATTTGATTAGAATTATTTGCTGTCTTTTTAGGTCTTATCTAGAGATGGGCGATATGAACAAAAATCCATATTGCGATAAATTGCCTAGATTGCTGCGATAACGATTAACAGAATGATATGTTTATAACATCAATGTGCAGCAGTTTTTATTTTTTATTACCCTTTCAACTACTACTACTAGTTTTATTGTAGTAGCCATCAATTGTCCCATTAACAATCACCCATATTAGCAAACTTATTTCATTCCATATTTCACATTTCTCTAGTATAGGCTACTTATCGTAATGAACGATATCAGTAAAATGCCTGCGATAAGTGGTCGGTATTGATCATTTTCTGTTTGTTTTCACAGCTCTAGTCTTATCAATAGTGAATTAAATATTGCTTATTGACAACATTAGGCATGTCCATGGTTCAGACTTAATGCATTTTACAGTACATTTACATTTTAGTCATTTAGCAGACGCTCTTATCCAGAGCGACTTACAGTTAGTGCATACATTATTTTATCGAACCCACAACCCTGGCGTTGCACAGTAGACACGTATCAGTGTGATTGCTATGTTAACAATATATTTCCATATTGAAGCTAGGCAATTACTGTTCAAAAACATGTTAAACATGTTTAGCAAATATGCGACAGGCCTACATTTTGTTATTTTGTTTCTGTAGGCTATTTAACAAACTAGGCTACAATTGACTAACATTCGAATTGGAGTTGATGACAATGCAATACATAAAATACCATAAATAGACAACTTGAAGCAACCATATAGAGTTGAAGTCGGAAGTTTACATACACTTAGGTTGGAGTCATTAAAACTCGTTTTAAAACCCTCCACAAATGTCTTGTTAACAAACTATAGTTTTGGCAAGTCAGTTAGGACATCTACTTTGTGCATGACACAAGTAATTTTTCCAACAATTGTTTACAGACAGATTATTTCACTTATAATTCACTGTATCACAATTCCAGTGGGTCAGAAATGTACACACACTAAGTTGACTGTGCCTTTAAACAGCTTGGAAAATGCCAGAATATGATGTCATGGCTTTAGAAGCTTCTGATAGGCTAATTGACATCATTTGAGTCAATTGGAGGTGTACCTGTGGATGTATTTCAAGGCCTATCTTCAAAAGCAGTGCCTCTTTGCTTGACATCATGGGAAAATCAAAAGAAATCAGCCAAGACCTCAGAAACAATATTGTAGACCTCCACAAGTCATCCTTGGGAGCAATTTCCAAACGCCTGAAGGTACCACGTTCATCTGTACAAACAATAGTACGCAAGTATAAACACCATGGGACCATGCAGCTGTCATACCGCTCAGGAAGGAGACGCGTTCTGTCTCCTAGAGATTAACGTATTTTGGAGCGAAAAGTGCAAATCAATCCCTGAACAACAGCAAAGGACCTTGTGAAGATGCTGGAGGAAACAGGTACAAAAGTATCTATATCCACAGTAATACGAGTTCTATATCGACATAACCTGAAAGGCCGCTCAGCAAGGAAGAAGCCACTGCTCCAAAACCACCATAAAAAAGCCAGACTACGGTTTGCAACTGCACATGGGGACAAAGATCATACTTTTTGGAGAAATGTCCTCTGGTCTGATGAAACAAAAATAGAACTGTTTGGCCATAATGACCATCGTTATGTTTGGAGGAAAAAGGGAGATGCTTGCAGGCCGAAGAACACCATCCCAACCGTGAAACACGGGGGTGGCAGCATCATGCTGTAGGGGTGCTTTGCTGCAGGAGGGACTAGTGCACTTCACAAAATAGATGGCATCATGAGGAAGGAAAATTAAGTGTATATATTGCAGCAACATCTCAAGACATCAGTCAGGAAGTTAAAGCTTGGTCGCAAATGGGTCTTCCAAATGGACAATGACCCCAAGCATACTTCCAAAGTTGTGGCAAAATGGCTTAAGGACAACAAAGTCAAGGTTTTGGAGTGGCCATCACAAAGCCCTGACCTCAATCCTATAGAAAATGTGTGGGCAGAACTGAAAAAGTGTGTGCGAGCAAGGAGGCCTACAAACCTGACTCAGTTACACCAGCTCTGTCAGGAGGAATGGGCCAAAATTCACCCAATTTATTGTGGGAAGCTTGTGGAAGGCTACCCGAAACGTTTGACCCAAGTTAAACAATTTAAAGGCAATGCTACCAAATACTAATTGAGTGTATGTAAACTTCTGACCCACTGGGAATGTGATGAAAGAAATAAAAGCTGAAATATATCACTCTCTACTATTATTCTGACATTTACATTTTAGTCAATTAGCAGACGCTCTTATCCAGAGCGACTTACAGTTAGTGAGTGCATACATATTTATTTATTTTCATACTGGCCCCCCGTGGGAAACGAACCCACAACCCTTGCGTTGCAAGCGCCATGCTCTACCAACAGAGCTACAGGGAACTACAAGAGTACATTTTACATTTACATTTTAGTCATTTAGCAGACGCTCTTATCCAGAGCGACTTACAGTTAGTGAGTGCATACATTTTCATACTGGACATTTCACATTCTTAAAATAAAGTGGTGATCCTAACTGACCTAAAACAGGGCATTTTTACTAGGATTATATGTCAGGAATTGTGAAAAACTGAGTTTAAAAGGTATTTGGCTAAGGTGTATGTAAACTTCCGACTTCAACTGTATTTAGCCATGGAGCACGTTCTGATTGGCCAGTGAGGGGTCAAGCCTCGACACACCTTCAACTTGCTTGCACCTTTAACTTGTTTATTCAAGTTGAAGGCTGTGGTGGCGCAGTAGCCACCACCAGCTACTGCGCCCATAATTCTGGTTGTGAAAATAGCAAAAATATTTCTGACACACCCCTGAACCTATAGCGCTGGCCCCATTGTGCACATGTTGATTTTGTCTATCCCCACCAGACACGTTCATGACAGGCAGATTAAAATATAAAAACCAACTGAGAACCAACTATATTCATTTGGGGACAGATTGGACATTTAGCTAGCTTGCTGTTGATAGCTAATTTGTCCTGGGAGATAAACATTGGGTTGTTATTTTACCTGAGATGCATATGGTCCTTTTTTTTTTTTTTTTTTTTTTGCTGGATCTTTGTAAGCAGTTTGGATGAAATAATTAAATAACGCTTGGGCATGCAACGTGGCCGCTCTAGTCAGCATGTTAGATTTAACATTGCATTAGGTTTGTTAAAATAGAGCCCACCATGTCTGAACCATGGTAACTTAGGAGTCTGGCACTTGTATTGAAATATAATATAATTTAGCATTAAATATTCAGCAAGCATTCCAGCAGGACTATGATATTTTCTGCTGTCACCATGACAAATATCTGCATTTGAAAATTGGCACATTGTACCCCCCATAAAGGGCTAGAAACACACAATAAACACATAACAGATTAATTATTTTTAAGATATTTTGGGGCATAGGGAAATTTACTTTTAAAAAACTATACAGAGATCATATAGTACAAACTTACAGCGTCCACTCAACAGTCAGCAGCCTTAGTAGGCTCTCCCAAAGTGCTGGTTGACTTTGACTGTGCTGATGTAGATCACCAGATTAATAAGGAAGAACTGTCTCTGTTCCTCCAGCCGCACCACGTCCATCTGTACCTATACACAATCATATGAAATAATATAATACATAAATTATTATAATTATTATTTACTTTGGTAGAGAAACAAAAGTCATGCTTCTCACTGTCTGGTGCTGCCAATAACTGATCATTTAATAAAGCTAAAACACACCTTGCCCTCTGCATCCTGGTACTTGATCAGGAAGTGCTGGCCCTGGTAGTCATAGGAGAAAGGCTCCTCATTGGCCAGCACCATGGAGACGGGCGTGCTGACACACCAGAAGGGCATCTGGGTTTCATCCAGCAGGGTCAGGCTCATCATGCAGCAATTCTACACAGAGAGAGGAGAGGAGACAAAGAGAGAAAAACACAAATGCTGCCATTAGCGCAAATCAGTGATGATGGTTTATGCCATCTGTTATGTAATTGCTTTGTCAACATTATGTAGGCCTTATGACAGGTGGTTCCTGTAACCTAAACCAGTGAGTCAGTGTTCCTTTCCAGTACCTTCACAGTCCCCTCCAGAGCGTCAGACCTCCAGGGCAGGCTGACCCTGGCAGAGAGAGGGGTGTGCTGGGACTGCTTACTCCTGATGATGGCATTCAGCTGGATGAAGCCTTCATGGATCTGACCTGGACAACGACAAGGACCACATCAAGACATCAACAACAGCCTATGGTCAAGTAGCTGTGTAGAGAAACTACAAGGCAGAGGAAGGAAGACTAGACTCAGTAACTCGGGCAAGGGCACACACTACTGTAGGAAGTCTCAGTTCAGACTTGATATTAAACAATGTCACTAAGCTAAAAACAACCCAACTCTATCATTCTCCTCGGGACCCCAGGCTTCTCACCTTCTGTTTGAACGCCTGGGGAAGTTCTCCTCAGAAAGAAGCTACAAAGGGGTGGAGTACGGTGTCTAGATGGAAAATGAATGCCAGCGCTTCAATTCAAACGCAAAATCCAACATTGAAGTTCTCCAGACTTCCAATAGTCGAGTCAATGAGACGAGATTTGGAAGGATGGCCACGCGAGACTATGATAACCCTAACCCTGAGCCCTGTGGATAGTGGTTTGTTTACCTTTCCGACAGAAGAGTTCAGGGAAGTGGCCAGACATGATCTCCGTCACGGTGTTGTGGAGGGTAATGTGTAGCGTGTAACCATGTAGACCATAGTTCGGGTCCACGTCGTCGAAAGGAGGCATGTTCTCTGGAATGGTGTAGGGGCTGGGAGAAAAAGAGAGAGAGTGATAGAGAGATGAGAGACAGAGACACAGACAGGGAGAATGAATTAATGTAAAACAGAGGAATATAGGACCATTCCCACCTGTCACCAGGAGAGGGAGTTAGCACCCCATCTGCAAGTCTAAGGCTCAGTCACATCAACCCACAGAACCAACGTAGAGCCAGTGTGCAGTAGGCACACATCATCATAGACATTTTTTATTTTATTAGGATCCCCATTAGCTGTTGAAGAAGCAGCAGCTACTCTTCCTGGGGTCCACACAAAACATATAACATGACTAAACACAGAGCACTAATAAACAAGAACAGCAACACAAATGTATAACAACATTTAAAACAACTAAAGGTTCATGGGAGTGTGTCTCTTCACAGTCCGCATTGTTCCTTGTTTTTATATGTTTTTATTTCAATTGATTTTATTTCTTGCCTTGAGTTACTTGAGGTGGAAAATAACTCCATGTAGTCATTGCTCTATACAGTACTGTGCGTTTCCCAGCCTCTGTTCTGACTTGGGGACTGTGAAGAGACCCCTGATTGCATGTATTGCCGCGTATGTATGGGTTTTTGAGCTGTGTGTTAACTGGCTGAACAGACAATTCGGTACATTCATCACGTCAATACTTCTAACAAAGATCAGCAGTGATGCAGTCAATGTCTCCTCCACTCTGTGCCAGGAGACTGGCATGCATGTTATTGACATTGGCCCTAAGTGTACATTTGAGGGCCAGAAGTAGCGACTGATCGTGTGCCATTAGTTTACCATTATCAACAGCTGAACTCAAATTGGTTTATTAAATATTGAAATTAACTATTTTCTTGACTTTCAAGAGTTTGAGAGTAGAGTGCCTAGAGTACACTTGGCAATGCAAACTGCCATAATGTAAACAACAACACAAGCATTATATTGAAACTAACAGACTAATGTACTTAACAAATAAGCAACAAAAATAATATATGAATAATGTATACATCTGGGTTAAATAGTGGAACAACAAATCGTGTTAGGGGACATCAGTCTTCAAAGACACTTTGAAACAGCCAGCGGGCCATCTGTGGGTAAAAGGTGAATACAGAGAGAGTTGTAGCTGGGCTGGACCAGGGTGAGGGGAGCCAGGGGCTGCATACCAAATAGACGAGCCCAGGAGACTCCTCTCCACCAGCCTGTGGTAGTGGAAGGTGGCCATCACAAAGGCTATAGACAACTGGCCCTGTGGTGAGAAACGGGGAATAGACGTCATCATTATTCAATCATTAAGATCATATTATTCCTCCTAATCATCATCCTCTTCCTGATCATCATCATAATTATCATCATCATCAGGGAATAGAGAAACACCATCATTACTCAATATCTTCCTTCCCCTCCTAATTATCCTCATCATCGGGGAATAGACCAATACCATCATTATCACCCTCATTATCAGTCTCCTCGTGCATCATCATCCTCATCATCAGTACATACTGTGAATGTAGGCCTACCCTCCAGATGCCGATGACAATGCCAGGCGACAGCAGCAGCAACATGACCAGTCTGTCTCCACCTTTCACCTGGCTGCTCTTAGAGATGGTGTCAATATCCAACTGAGCCATCAGAGACCACCAGCCTGGCCTGAAGGGTGGAGGGGACAGAGGAAGGAGGGGGAAGGGCAGAAGAAAGACAAGAGCTCTTTTCATTCAACAGGACCAAAACCTCCCAAATATGATTTGATATGGGATGGCTAGAAGGATGGGTGGTAGGAGATGGAGGGAACAATAAATAAATGGTGAGGAAGGAGAGAAAGCAAACTCACTTGATGGCGCTGGGACATTTGAGGGGAACTTTCTTGACACCGTGAAGCTGTAGGGTAGAGAGTTGGTGGAAGGCGGGCCATGAACCGTTGCTCCAGCACACCGTCACTGACGAGTCACTGTAGTAAGTGTGGCTCTGCTCAAAAGTCCCCTCACAGCCCGACTTGTCACACACTGTGATCTCCCAGGCCACACGTTGCTCTCTGAAACAGAGGACAAAAGAGAGGAGAACAATTTAATGAAGTGATACTGACATGGTTTTCATACCCTATTGAAAACTACTAAAATGTACGTAGCCAAATCAAAGTTTATTGGTCATGTGCACACGGTACAGTGAAATGCTTACTTGCAACAGTTTTCAGCTGTGCTAACATAATTGCAAAAGGGTTTTCTAATGATCAATTAGCCTTTTAAAATGATAAACTTGGATTAGCAAACACAACGTGCCATTAGAACACAGGACTGATGGTTGCTGATAATGAGCCTCTGTACGCCTATGTAGATATTCCATTAAAAATCAGCCGTTTCCAGCTACAATAGCCATTTACAACATTAACAATGTCTACACTGTATTTCTGATCAATTTCATGTTATTTTAATGGACAAAAAATTTGCTTTTCTTTCGAAAACAAGGACATTTCTAAGTGACCCAAACTTTTGAACGGTAGTGTACATAATAGAATATACAGAGTATGAGTCAGTGTCAAGTCACTAAATCTCGAGTCCGAGTCCCAAGTCCCTAGCATTCCAGTCCAAGTCCGAGTCCTTTATGCTCGAGTCCTGAGTTGAGTCATGAGTCCCTTGGTAGTGCTCAAAGCTACATTTTGTAACGTAGAAAGTTGGATAAATGACTGTATTGAATAGCTAATACAGTAGCTATCTGACATTTGCTGTTGTAGCTATCATGTTGAATAATGCAAGGGAGAGAGACTTTGACAACAAAGTCACTACTGGTCGAGTCCGAGTCATCACTGGTCGAGTCTGAGTCGAGTCACGAGTCATGAAAATCGTGACTTGAGTCCGACTCAAGTACGAGTCCTGGACTCAAGTACTACAACAATGATATTATTTCTAAAATGTGTCAAATTATGATGACGATGACCGTTTCTGTATACGTTCTTCTGACTATGTCAGTATTACTTTATGGAAAAACATGATGTCTTATCTAACTTTTTGTAAACTGTTTGTGACTGAGCCCATTCAATGTATGCCAAATAAATTCCCATTCTACCCTCATTGCTCAATAAAGCATTTGAAGGAGGAAACCAACCAATGTGTTGTTGACTATTGAAATCACAGCATTGACAATGACCCACTAAAACAGAAATGACTTGCAGATACCTGAAATGAAACCACATGTATTATGATACATTTCTGACCCAGTTCTTTCTACAAACACAGCTCAAGGATACCCCCACACGATGATGCATCCTGTGTCTGCTGGCAGCAGCCCAACCTTCATCCAACATAAATTAAATAGGAGAACAAAACTAAGAACCCAAACAGCCAGGATGCCCTGGGGAGCCCTGTGGGAATTCCATTGACTCTGTTGTTTTGTCCGTCCACCTGTTGTCTTGTGAAATTATCATTACCAGGGTAAATCGCATCCCCCCGCATGGCAAGAACAAACAGGTCACCAGAGGGAGTAGTCTGGGCAGGTGGGAATGTAGGGAGGGGTGGGGGTTCAAATCATTTATTTAAACAGAAACACAATTATTTCTCCATCCGCCAAGGCCGCTGCCATGGAACTCAGAAATTGAGTGCCAGTGTTGCATCTAATCAGAGGTTTTTAAAAAAACTGACCTTAAACAGCAGAAGAAACGCTAAGTGAGCTTTCACCCGTGTGTGTGTGTATCGGTATTCCCCACAGCACAGATCGCATTTCAGACAGAGGCTTCCTCCCTGCGCTTTAATAAGAGAGGTCATAAACAGAGAGGAGAGAAAAACAAATGGAAGGCAGGTCGTTCTATTTCATTTCAGCAAGCTATGATACCCACCATCTCAGATTGTTCTGACATTTTTTCTGTAGTTTGATAAGATTAGCATTCCTACAATATTATATTGTTGAAATATAATTTGATCTCTGAGAAATTAAGTTACTTGATTGCACCCAAATTGGAACAGCACCGTCTAGTGGTCAGAATCTGGTAATATCAGGATGAAGGATGTGACATAATTCTAACAACTTCAATGACACATTTCTCTGAACAGAGAAAAAAAAAAAAAAATATATATATATATCCCTGAGAATACATTACATAGGATAAAGGGACAATACTCGGAGCCGCAGCTCCATACTACTTGTCAAACATAGAGAACTGATACTATATACTCGTTGTTGGGGTGGGAAGGGTGTGGGGGGTCCCTGAGTGGCTTTGACCATTTATTTGGATTCCTTATGTTTTACTCATTGTTAGAAAAAAGGTTTGGTCCAAATCTGATGTTAGGTACTATATTTATTGATTATATGAATCCTATACATTTAAAATGGCCAATTTGGATGCAATCAATTAGCTTAATTCCTCAGATCAAATTATATTTAAAAATAATAATGTTGCAGGAACAATTTCAGAACAATCTGAGACGGTGGGAGTCGAAATCCTCTTTCTTGTGTTTTCTGAGGTGGAACGACCCAGGCATTTTATATTTTGGAGGCTCGTATCATCCCCATTAGGGGTGTGGCCATACTCATATTCGTAATCGTATCAGTAAATTGACAGTTCATAATCAGATCGGATATGCCTAAATAGATGTTGTCAAAATACCTATCTCCCTGCACGTTTATCGACCAAAAAAGCTGCAGATTAGGAGCAGCGCGCGGAGGGATGTCTGTGTGTCCTAAATTTGCAGCGGGCAGACAAGTTTGATGTCACTCAGTCAGCCTGCGCATTTCATATTTTTTCCCTACCCGCTTGTTAGATATTATGCACATTGATAGCTTGCTAGGCTAGCAAACGTCCTCGCCTTTTGATTTATCATAGTAGCAGGCTAACACGAGGCAGCAGCAATCTAAATGATAAGATCGAAACAAGCGGTGATCGGATTCAGTTGAAGTTATGAAGAGAAGTGAGTGAACTGAGAAATACACATTCGCTCTATCCAATCAGAGCAGCAGGATCAACGTACAGCCCGCCCTTCTCTTTACTGACAGGCAAACTAGCAAGTTGAGTTATTTAGTCCATGTAGCACATCGCACTTGATTGAAAGTAGTTAAAGCTGCAATATGTTACTTTTTGGGTGACCTGACCAAATTCACATTGAAATAATGTGATATAGACAGGGGTGCACATAACTTTTTCAGTGAGTTACTCATGTGAGTACCAGCAGATAGTGTCTGGTACTCACCCCATATGTAGCGTGGTCTTAATAAGTACAGTCTTCCTCACTGTCCTCCTCAGTGCTGCCACCACTGTCCTCTGCTTCAGCTTCCTGCATGGTAGATGATGAAGATGCTGCAGATGCACCTCCCTGTCCTTGGTTGAGCCTCCGATTAGCTGTCTCCATCCACAGGTCAACAGCAGGCTTTGGGTCAAATGTCTCTGTGGTCTGCTTTGACAGGTGAATGTGCATCAGTGCTGAGAGATGAGCATGTGACAGACGAGATCTGTACTTGGTTTTTATTATGTTGAGATGTGAGAATCCCCTCTCACAAGCTGCACTGCTTAAAGGCAGTGTAAGAGACAGCTTAACCACCTTGTTGATGTTGGAGTAAGCATCTGGGTTACTTGTATTTACTATTTGGACCAAGTCATACATAGAAGAGGCTCCCAGGCGTTTTCCTGCCTGCTTTAAGCGCATCCATTCTGTCACAGTGGTATCTTTGTCAAGTTGCAAGGTGGCCTCATATTTCTTGAGAATGCTGCAAACTGTTGTGTTTCCAAAACTGTGGAGGTCTTGCATTTCCATGTTGGAGGCCATGTTGAAGGATCAAATACTAAGAAATGATCACATGACTTGAGGGAGTCATATCTGATTTCAAACTCTTCAATTAACCCCCTGAGTAAGTGTGTCTTGTCTCTGTCAGCATCAGCATTGGAAACAGTGTGTGCCCTGTGGCTTTCACCATCAAGCAGAAGTGTGAACTGTCCAATGGCCACCATGAGTTAATCCTTACATTCTCCAATGGTCAGCTTTTCCTTCTGAAACCTAATGGATGTGGTCTTCAAAATGTTGCAAATGTCAAGCATGTTTGACAGAAAGCACTGAAAACGCTCTGAGCAGATATGCTGCAAGTCACTGTTATCACTCGTAACCAGTTGCATTTTAATGGCTGGCAATAGTCTTGATATTTTTAACAGTGTTTCATGCCTCCATGCAGACCATCTGATATTATGAAACTTACCCAGTTTCACAAAGGAGATCCCATTTTCTTCACATAGCTTATTCAGTGCAGCAGTTTTTTTTGCTCCACCTTTTTGTAAATAAAACTGCAGCAGCTTGACCACAGAGCGATTAAATGTCTCACAGTAAGGAACATTGCGATTAGCTGATTTCGCGCAATTCTCCAGTGTGTGTGCGGTGCACAGAATGTGCACAAGGGAGTCTCCAAACGCAGCAAGTTGCCGGAGTTTTGGCACAACGCCGTTGTAGATACCTACGTTGACAGCAGCCCTGTCTGTGCACACAGCGACCAACTTTGTTGTCCAGTCATCCAAGCCTATGTCCTGGAAAAGTCTCACAAGTCCGTCTGTTATGGCCTGCGCGGTTCGGTCAGCACCCAATTCAATCAGTCCAATAAAGTCCGAAGTAAACTCTCCGTTGCTGGACACAGACACAATGTAAACGATTTCCTGCTCAGTTTTTGTGATGTCCTCAGATCCATCAAAAAGCAGCCCCCAAAATTCAGCAGACTGCAACTTGGCTCGTAACTCCCCGCTGATGGTGTGAGCGATGCTCTGCATGATCCGTGTGCCCCCTTCACGTGAATGATATGCACCTCCGACATTTACTCCTAGCCGCTTCAGTAAAGGAACATCCTCAGAATAGGAAGACATGGGGCGTGCGTGTTTAGCTTTATGGAAGGCGAGGAGAAAAATATTAAACAGAGCTTGCCGCTGTTCTTCATTCAGCTTGTCTCGCCATCTGGCAAGTGGGCGACTGGACATTTCTTCTCGGCTAGCTTGTTTAGCAATGGCTTGCGCCACATTCGTGTGCTCCTTGCTCTTTTCATGTTTGTCAAATAAAGGATGGTTGAAATTTCTGAGCCTTTATAAAATGCACCTGTTTTGTCTGCTAGATGTGGATTTGAGCGGCAAATCTTGCACCACATTTCAGTGCGCTCATCGTTAGCTTCAAGCCACTGCACATCTTGGAGCCACTTTTCCGAAAAAAAGTATTTTCTTCGGCTCTGGCTCCAGTTGGCGTTTCTTTGTAGATGGCGAAACGCCAAAAGAAGCTGCTTAATGTCTGTTGCTTTTTGGACATCCCTGACAGTCGTTGACAAGCAACATGTCATGTGTAAGGTTAGATGAGAAGATCGGTCAAGTACGCAAAGGCGCGTAGTAACACAAGTGGCATTACGCATTCCTGATTTTTGTCACGCTTGCGTACCTGCGTACCAGTTATGTGCACCCCTGGTTATAGATATGTCATTCTCAATGAAAGCAAGTCTAAGAAGTGGTAGATCTGTTCTGTGTATTTCTATGCTTCCCTTTCTTAAGTTTAGTTTTTTGTCTTTTACTTTTGATTTTGTACACCAGCTTCAAACAGCTGAAAATACAATATTTTTGGTTATGGAAAACATATTTCACAGTGGTTTAGACGGTACAATGATTCTCTACACTATACTTGCTTGTTTTGTCACATAAATTGAAATTAGGCAACTATTAGAATTTTAGCAACCAGGAAATGGCGGAGCGATTTCTGCATAGTGCATCTTTAATTGTTTAATTCCAGCATACACTTCCATCATTTTAATAAATGTCTTCATTTCCTGCACTAATATGTTATCATTTACACATTGTAACCATGTTTCCATCCACAGTTATGCGAGCAAAGTCATACCGTATAAAAAAAAATCCAGACAGACGTGATGGAAATGCCAACAGATAATTTGTTTGTTCGACATTGTGGGATCTTTTTGTGTCGGTAAAATTAATAATGTGAGAAATGGAGGTGGAAAGACCTTAATGTACAAAATTATTGATATAATAGCCATCATATAGAAGTAAACTTGGAGTCACGCGATGATATGGTGTGTGGTCTTCCCATTACAACTCAGGAAACTATGCAGTGTATTATTAGGCTACAGATTAAATAAGTGATGAACTTCACAGGGTGGTGAAATTGCAAGGTGATGAGCTTGATGCTCATTTCCAATAAATATCGAGGGTCTTATTCTGGTAAGATGATGATCGATGCTTGACTACCATTTGACAAATACAAATATTCTCACTCTTATCCATATTAATAATCTCATCATGTAGACTAGCCTCCTGCACAGCCTACTGCACTGTATCTGCGAGCTGTTGGCTAGAGTGCACGAAAGACTAGAGTAGGCACATTTGCTATTTAACGCAACCGTTTTTTGTGACAAACCTATCGGTAGAGTTGAAAATGCAATGGAAACACATTGAACTTTAGAATTTTATTCAGTAGATGAAAATGAAAGCGAAAAAGTACATTTTGTGTGTATTAGGTCATCACGCACTGATTTTTATCCGCAACAAGTCAGTTTGGTGGAATGGCTGCCGTTTTACAGGCTCCTAACCAACTGCGCTATTTTGTTAGTTTTTTCGCGTTGTTTGTAAATTATTTTTTAACTTATTGTGTATATAATGTTGCTGCTACCGTCTCTTATGACCAAAAATAACTTCTGGACAACAGAACAGCGATTACTCACCTCGAACTGGACAAAGATTTTTTATTTAATGAGTTTGATGAGAAGGATACTGCTTTTTCAGAAACGTGCCCAAATCCCTGTCATTTGCATGAAGAAAAGATGGAGAAAAAGGGGGCGGATGTCGGGCTGCCTTCTGAGAATTCGTTGGTGAGTGAGTAAACCTCCACTACCATCCGTTCTATTGGCCAACGTGCAATCATTGGAAAACTAAATGGATGATCTACGTTCAAGAATATCCTACCAACGTGACATTAAAAACTGTAATAACTTATGTTTCACCGAGTCGTGGCTGAACGGCGACACGGATAATATAGAGCTGGCGGGATTTTCCATGCATCGGCAGGACAGAGAAGCTACGTCTGGTAAGACGAGGGGCGGGGGTGTGTGTCTATTTCTCAATAACAGCTGGTGCGCAATGTCTTATATTAAAGAAGTCTCAAGGTATTGCTTGCCTTAGGTAGAGTACCTTATGATAAGCTGTAGACCACACCATCTACCAAGAGAGTTCTCATCTATATTATTCGTAGCCGTCTATTTACCACCACAAACCTGGTGCTAAGACCGCACTCAACGAGCTGTACAAGGCCATAAGCAAACAAGAAAATGTTCATCCAGAAGCGGCGCTCCTAGTGGCCGGGGACTTTAATGCAGGCAAACTTAAATCAGTTTTACCTCATTTCTACCATTTACATTTACATTTGAGTCATTTAGCAGACGCTCTTATCCAGAGCGACTTACAGGAGCAATTAGGGTTAAGTGCCTTGCTCAAGGGCACATCGACAGATTTTTCACCTAGTCGGCTCGGGGATTAGAACCAGCGACCTTTCAGTTACTGGCACAACGCTCTTAACCACTAAGCTACCTGCCGCCCCAGCATGTCACATGTGCAACCACAGGGAAAGAAATACCACCTTTACTCACACACAGAGACGCTTCCTCGCCCTCCATTTGGCAAATCTGACCATAATTCTATCCTCCTGATTCCTGCTTACAAGCAAAAACTAAAGCAGAAAGTACCAGTGACTCGCTCAATACGGAAGTGGTCAGATAACGCAGACGCTACACTACAGGACTGTTTTGCTAGCACAGACAGGAATATGTTCCGGGATTCATCCAATGGCATTGAGGAGTATACCACCTCAGCCATCAGCTTCATCAATAAGTGCATCGACGACGTCGTCCCCACTGTGACTGTACGTACATATCCCAACCAGAAGCCATGGATTACAGGCAACATCTGCATTGTGCTAAAGGCTAGAGCTGCCGCTTTCAAGGAGCGGGACACTAATCTGGAATCCCGCTAAGCCCTCAGACGAACGATCAAACAGGCAAAGCGTCAATACAGGATTAAGATTGAATCCTACTACACCGGCTCTGACGCTCGTCGGATGTGGAAGGGCTTGAAAACTATTACGGATTACAAAGGGAAACCCAGCCGCGAGCTGCCCAGTGAGGCAAGCCTACCAGAGGAGCTAAATGCATTTTATGCTCGCTTCAAGGCAAGCAACACTGAAGCATGCATGAGAGCACCAGCTGTTCCGGACGACTGTGTGATAACGCTCTCGGTAGCCGATGTGAGCAAGACCTTTAAACAGGTTAACATTCACAAAGCCGCGGGGCCAGACGGATTACCAGGACGTGTACTCAAAGCATGCACGGACCAACTGGCAAGTGTCTTCACTGACATTTTCAACCACTCCCTGACCGAGTCTGTAATACCTACATGTTTCAAACAGACCACCATAGTCCCTGTGCCCAAGAAAGCGAAGGTAACCTGTCTAAATGATTATCGCCCCGTAGCACTCATGTCGGTAGCCATGAAGTGCTTTGAAAGGCTGGTCATGGCTCACATCAACAGCATCATCCTGGATACCCTAAACCCACTCCAATTCGCGGCAGGTAGCTTAGTGGTTAAGAGCGTTGTGCCAGTAACCGAAAGGTCGCTGGTTCTAATCCCCGAGCCGACTAGGTGAAAAATCTGTCGATGTGCCCTTGAGCAAGGCACTTAACCCTAATTGCTCCTGTAAGTCGCTCTGGATAAGAGCGTCTGCTAAATGACCAATTATTTTTATTTTTATACCGCCCCCAACAGATCCACAGATTACGCAATCTCAATCGCACTCCACACTGCCCTTTCCCATCTGGACAAAAGGAACACCTATGTGAGAATGCTGTTCATTGACTCCAGCTCAGCGTTCAACACCATAGTGCCCACAAAGCTCATCACTAAGCTAAGGACCCTGGGACTAAACACCTCCCTCTGCAACTGGATCCTGGACTTCCGCCCCCAGGTGGTAAGGGTAGGCAACAACACGTCTGCCACACTGATCCTCAACACTGGGGCCCCTCAGGGGTGTGTGCTTAGTCCCCTCCTCTACTCCCTGTTCACCTATGACTGCGTGGCCAAACACGACTCCAACACCATCATTAAGTTTGCTGACGACACAACAGTGATAGGCCTGATCACCGACAACGATGAGACAGCCTATAGGGAGGAGGTCAGAGACCTGGCAGTGTGGTGCCAGGACAACAACCTCTTCCTCAATGTGAGCAAGACAAAGGAGCTGATCTTGGACTACAGGGAAAGGCGGGACGAACAGGCCCCCATTAACATTGACGGGGCTGTAGTGGAGCGGGTCGAGAGTTTCAAGTTCCTTGGTGTCCACATCACCAACAAACTATCATGGTCGAAACACATCAAGACAGTCGTGAAGAGGGCACGACGACACCTTTTCCC
Source organism: Coregonus lavaretus (assembly GCF_964263955.1). Lineage (NCBI taxonomy): Eukaryota > Metazoa > Chordata > Actinopteri > Salmoniformes > Salmonidae > Coregonus > Coregonus lavaretus. Next base: position 40,294 of record NW_028160231.1, read on the forward strand.
CCTCAGGAGACTGAAAAGATTTGGCATGGGTCCCCAGACCGTCAAAAAGTTATACAGCTGCACCATCGAGAGCATCCTGACCGGTTGAATCACCGCCTGGTATGGCAACTGCTCGGCATCTGACCGTAAGGCGCTACAGAGGGTAGTGCGTACGGCCCAGTACATCACTGGGGCCAAGTTTCCTTCCATCCAGGACTTATATACTAGGCGGTGTCAGAGGAAGGCCCAAAAAATTGTCAAAGACTCCAGTCACCCAAGTCATAGACTGTTCTCTCTGCTACCGCACGGCAAGTGGTACCGGAGCGCCAAGTCTAGGACCAAAAGGCTCCTTAACAGCTTCTACCCCCAAGCCATAAGACTGCTGAACAATTAATCAAATGGCCACCCGGACTATTTACATTAACATATTTTCTTAACTCTTTCTGAACTGCATTATTGGTTAAGGGCTTGTAAGTAATCATTTCACGGTAAGGTCTACACCTGTTGTATTCGGCGCATGTGACAAATAAAGTTTGATTTGATTTGGTGGGAAAATGCGCATATTTTCTTTATGCAGATTTTAAGATTAAAATCTGTCGCCAATTGGATGGAAACCTAGCTTGTGTCACGTTTCTTTTGTCTTAGTATGCCTCTATTTCAGGAGAAAAAAAACTTTTCCTTGACAGAATAATTCTCCTCCTCTTTCACTGTGCATTTTCGGCAGTTCTTACTTTCGCCACTAGAGGGCAATCAACTGATGTCTGGGGGTCTGTACCACAATCTATGGTCTGTACTCCCAAAGTTGTTGACTGTTTTTGTGCTTGCTAGTTTTCTAGCAGTTCTCAGCTGATAGCAGCCAATGGCTAGCAGCTTCTTACTGGCGATAAAAATGGATGATTGCCATAATTTTTTTGAGTCATTACTGAATTATTTAATGTAACAAATCAAATATTAAACCTTGTAAATTAATTAATGGTAATTCAATGGTAACCTCGTAAACAATTCATTTAGACCCAGGCGTTTATTTTCTGTAATGTGTGCTGCTGCCCGGCTATTAAAAGGGACAGTTGGCTTTTTGAGACTGCATTTAAAATAAGTTTTACGGTACTTAATTGTTAGCCAGACATGATTTGATATTGAGATAAAAACAGCTGCATTGGACCTTTAACAAAGGTATTGCACAGCCTAAACATGGCATATTGTAACAAGGTATATTTGATTGATTCTGGCCTGTGAGTTTCAATTAGTATGTTCTGACAATACTGGTATTGGAGTCTGTTTGTTTCTGTACCTACAGTGTAGCCTTAGCGACAGAGCCAGTAGAGTATCTAACCTGAGGACTCTCTCTGTGTGGCTGGGAAGGCCTGTGTAGGGGTTGATGGTTCTCAGCTCCTTCAACCACTTGGTGTGGTTGTTGCCAGCTATGGTCCTGAAGTACAGCCTTCTCCAGTAGCCCTCTGGTCTCTCCTGAACCTTCATCACACTCAGCTTCTCCACCACCTGAATGGAGGAGCAGAAACATAATAGATTTGGTTCATAATGCTATATTAGTATATACAAGCATACAGTATTCACTTACATACCAAACACATACTAAATCATGAACCATTCACATACTCAATACATTGGGGGGGGGGGAAACAACTGTGTATTATGTATGTGTATATACACTGTGTGTACAAAACATTAGGAACACCTGCTCTTTCCATGACATAGACTGATCAGGTGAATCCAGGTGAAAGCTATGATCCCTTATTGATATCACTTGTTAAATCCACTTAAAATCAGTGTAGATGAAGAGGAGAAAGGTTAAAGAAAGATTGTTAAGCCTTGAGACAATTGAGACATGGATTGTGTATGTGTGCCATTCAGAGGGTGAGTGGGCAAGGCAAAATATTTCAGTGCCTTTGAACAGGGTATGGTAGTAGGTGACAGGCGCACCGGATTAAGTGTGTCAAGAACTGCCATGCTGCTGGGTTTTTCATGCTCAACAGTTTCCCGGGTGTATCAAGAATGGTCCACCACCCAAAGGACATCCAGCCAACTTGACACAACTGTGGGAAGCATTGGAGTCAACATGGGCCAGCATCCCTGTGGAATGCTTTCGACACATTTACATTTTATTCATTTAGCAGACGCTCTTATCCAGAGCGACTTACAGTTAGTGAGTGCATACATTACCTTGTAGAGTCCATCCCCCGACGAATTGAGGCTGTTCTAAGGGCAAAAGGGTGTGCAACTCAATATAAGAAAGGTGTTCCTAATGTTTTGTACACTCGGTGTAGACTGGGTATGTAAATATTTCATGTTGTACAGTACATATGTAGTGTGCAATATGTATGCTATGCATGTTTGTATCTGCTTCTTGTATTTGAATTCATACTGCTTTGCGAGCTTGCCCTCTACTTTGTCCCTAGTGGGATAATTAAAAGTGTTATTCAATTGAAATTATACTGAACCTCGTCCATGTGCTTGGCCTTCAACTTCTTACTCTCCCCATATTTTGCAGAGTACTTTTTACGCCACATTCCACTGCAACGAAATTAGACAACATATTCAGCTATTATGTGATTGAATAGGGTTGCTAGATAGTGGAGACGAGTCCTGCTGCCTCCGGATATAAAGTATCCTTACTTGTTTTTGGCCAGCTTATAGAAAAGCTTGTTGACGTAGCTAATGCAGTAGAGAGAAGAGGCATCCAGGTTCCACAGGATCTTCATTAGGATCTCAGGTGGCAGTCTAATAAAACACAAATTACAATAAGGCTGGGTCAAAAAAGGCATGAACTGGGCACTTGCTGGCTGTCTCCTTGCCTAATAAATCAGACTTTTATACCAATACTTGATATACAGTCTGAAACAGCAATGCAAAATTGTCAAAGTATTCCTTACAAGCCAGAATATTGAATAAAATTACATTTACATAATTTATTTGTCTGTGCGGTTTGTCCTTCAGCCGCTCAAAATTTGAGACAAAATATCCACAGGTTTAAATTTATATCACCTGGCACATGTGCAAAACCATGTAAACACCTGCAGACTTCGGTTACATGCATGCGTCGCTTGTATGTACTTCCGTCTTGTGCATGTGCATGTGCCTTTGGTCACGAGAAAACAAATCTTGATTACCACACACAGAGAGATGCGTTTTCATGTCGGGTTAATAACACTTTCCTGTGGATATTTTGTCAAAAAATGTTGACCAACACCACAGACAATCGGCAGAGTCAATTCAAATGAAGTTTATTGAACATTCTGACTTGTAAAGGGACTGTTTGGATTTTTTTTACGTAAATGTGAGTCAAACATAATTTGAATGCATCACCACGTTTCGTGCCTAGCTGTCTCCAAGTCCACACAGCCAAACACATGTACTCAGGATACTTACAGCTAACACATTAATACAAACACACAGAGACTGGTGCTTCTACATCTGCATCGCTTTCTGTTTGGGGTTTTAGGCTGGGTTTCTATATAGCACTTTGTGAAATCTGCTGATGTAAAATGGACTTTATAAATATATTTCATTGATTGATAGAAGATTTGTCAACTGTTTATGAACATCAGTTTGCAGAATGAAATAAAATACAGTATAAAATAAAGTTATTCTAATTTCAATTCTAACGGTGGGACTTGGAGACAGTAGCAACTTTGTCCTTTCTCTCTGCAGATTACAGAACAGGAAATGGACCACCCTTTTGTAGGAAACAGGTGGAGGTGCATTCTTGTCATACCTGCAACCAATCAGTGCACGCAAACAATTAATTCAAACGGACCAAAAAGCTCACACTTCCAAATCACATGATGATTACCGTAATGCACGAGGCACCTCCACTCTGCTACACATTAATTAAGTGTCGAAGTAGCTAGCTAGCTACTGTAATGAATGACGGAGAAGATGGCGGTAGAGGATGTGGAACTTGAATCAGATAGCGGTGTAAGTGAGGACGAATGGACTTTTGTCCATAAGAATGGTAAAAGACGCAAAATTGAAAGGGGAAAGGAAACGGCTAGTGTTGATAATACCCCCATCATATCTGGTACAAGTTAATTTTGGGGGAGTATTGGTGCCCGACTTGGTGAATCCGTTGAAAATATCAAAAATGTTGGAGAAAGCTTTGGGTAAAGTTAAGTCGGTGAAGATCACGAGAATTGGTCATGTTTAGATTTTTTTGTTGGGTCTCAGGCGAGTTGACGATTACGCTGTGTCGTGTTTTGAGCTACGGAGAAGGGCACCTGTCAAGGGAGTAATTACTGAAGAATATTCCTGGAGTGGTCAATGCATGTAGGATGAATCGTTTGGTTAATGGCAGGAAAGAGAAGAGTTTGTCTGTTCTACATGGAGTACTGTCTAGTGCAGTTCCACCCTGTCAGGCCTCAGAGTCTAAGGAGGGTATTTGAATTTTCAAATGACTGAAGGAGTGGGAATATAAATGTATATTATAATTTGTTTGGTTAATAATGTTAAGTAGTTTGTGTGGATTAATGTTATTTTTCCCTTCCCTGTGTCATGGAATTACTTTTATTTTGTTAATTTTTCACCCCCGTCCAGTTGAAGAAGTAGCTACTGTAACAAGTTTGACACAAATGCTGATAATTATTATATTGCATTCATAAACTAGGATTAGCTAAACTGTTACATCACCCAACCCTAAAGGGTTATCCTGGCATTTGGGTAGACTACCAGTACCTGTGTACAGTGGAGGCTGCTGAGGGGAGGCCGGCTCATAATAATGGATGGAACGGCGCAAATGGAATGGCACCAAACACATGGAAACCATTTGTTTGGTGTATTTGATAGCATTCCACCAATTCCGCTCCAGCCATTACCACGAGCCCGTCCTCCCCAATTAAGCTGCCACCAACCTCCTGTGTCTGCAACCCACTTACTGCTCTATGTGGTTCTGAGTGCAGCCAGCTGGCCTTGCAGCATGTCTAGTAGACCTTGGTAGCGGAGAGGTGAGTCTCTTTGTTGGTACCCTGCTTGGTACTGGATGGCTGGGTACAGTGGCCTTTTTCTGTGTCAGTGGCACTCGTTTTGCATTGTTGGTAGCCAAGCATCTAGAAAGACACAAATGTAAGACATTCAGCTAGCTAACTAACTAGCAAACTAGTCAACTAGTATCTAGCTAGCTTGACATTAGCTATATGCATAATGCACCACAAGTAGCTAGAAAGCAAACTGACAAAAAAAAGTCAACAAACGTGTTTCTCTGTAACTAGCTAACGCGTTAGCTAGCTACGTAAGTGAACTGTCATTAACTACAGTAGTAGCTAGCTATGGTAGTCTGAGCAGCCTTTGTTGACATTCGGTCCACGCTATACCCACCTTTGAGTGCTCGAGCCCGGGGATTTTATGGGCATGATTTTTCTCCTTTTAGGACGTCTGCACTTCTTTTCGCCTGTAGGTCCTCTACCCTCGGTTGGCGGTGTCTTCATCCAAACCCTCTCCAAAACTGCGGCGAAATTGTCTAGATACTTCCAGTAGCCATGGTTACAGATAGGCTGCATGCATAGAAATAGGAATTAGAATACTAGAATGGCTTAACCTTTTTATGAATGTCCAAATGTCAGCCATGTTGGTCAGGTAGATGGTCAACCATGGTTTGCTAGTGCCGTGATAAGATATTATGTAAAACAATGAATGTGAAGAATTTATCTAGCTAGCCAGACAGTTTTAGAGGAATGATTCCATACAATTTTCTAATTAACTGCTAATATGTCAACATTCCATTCAAACAATGCAGTCAATCCACAACCATACACTGGCTGAAATCAGTTGATGATAGGACAAGTTGTCAATGCAACAAGTACTGATATTATATCATATAAAAGGACTCACAGCTTTCCAATAAAATAACATCTGAGACATGTATGGTCTGTTTCCATATATTTTAGAGGCTATTTGTACAGAACATTTGTATAAAACCTGTATAAACAGTATTTATAATTATATGACAATATTTTAGGTTGACTATAATTCCATTACATAATTTCTGATACCTCACATGCTTTACTTTTATTTTCCTGTATAAGTAAAAGCTGGAAATGCATCACCTATGTCTCTACTACCATTCGTTCCAATTAGACTGTTTTGGGATGTCTCCCTCACCAAGATGGCTTCCGTTTTTGCCCCATAATGGAACTTAGAGGGTTAATGAAATCCCCTCTAGTAATTTCATAGGATCTCTATGACTGCGTGTCTAAATTTTTGAAGACACTGCCTCCTAGGGGTTTGGCATTTCTTGACCTGCAGACAAAGGTGATTTAATTTTCTATTGTCAAAAGATGTAGCTATGGCTAGGGGGACTACTAGTTACATTTGTTGTAGGCCTGCTGATTATACAGTGAATTATGTTTTTGTGTGCCCATATTGGTGTTGTTAAAGGCTTATCTATAATATTGAATTAATTACAGAGAATAGCTACTTGGTTGCTGACTGTCAAGTGGTAAAGTGGGAGGCACACACATTCACACACACACTTCTGGGTTAACGTGAGATTGAGAGTTTGTGTGTTTTTAACAACCTGCAGCTGTCTCCCACTCAGCCAATTCACTGTAAGAGTACACACACAAAGGAAAGATCTGAAAGAGTGGTCAGGGAGGAGGGAGAGTGGGAGGGAGATGAGGAGAGGGATATAAACAACTGGTGGTGGGGGGCTAGGCCCTATTGGAAACAGTTAACTTTTTAACTGAAAGCAAAGCAACCTCCAGTGCAGGCCAGGGATGTGAATCTCTCTAGGTTAACAATACAGCACTCAGCAGGTAGGCTAGGTGTCAAAGGTCAAACTACTGCAGAAGAACCTGGGAAATGAATCTTATTTGGCTCCATGTGGGGTTCAGGAGGGCGACGCAACACAATGAAATGTTATCTCTTTTTCTTCTGTTTTTCTTTTGCGGATGCTTTTGGAATCACAGGTTTAAATGGAACCTCCTTGGCCTCGTTGGACACGCGCGCTCACACACACACACACACACACACACACACACACACACACATATACAGCTCTTGAAAAAATTAAGAGACCACTGCACATTTTTCTTAAATCAGCATCTCTACATGTATGACAGCCATTCCATTCCAGTGTCTGTTGAATTCCAACACAGGCACACCTCATTCTACTGAATTAGGTACTGATTAGGTGATCACCTGAACCAAATCTTATTTAACGAGGAAAAGTATAAAAACCACTGCTGTGGTCATCACTATCCTCTTGCAATAGGACCAGCTGGATGGCAAAAACAGTGCTAATAGTACCTCAAAAGTAATATTAATCAAAAGGTAACTATTGACCATGCCAAAAGAGTTGAGAAGGAAAGTTTTGAGTGAGGAAAAGAAGGGTTCAATTCTGGCTTTACTGGCAGAGGGATACAGTGAGCTTCAGGTTGCTTCCATCCTTAAAATTTCGAAGATGGCGGTTCATAAGAACAAGGTCAAGCAGCAGACATTGGGGACAACAAAGCTACAGACCGGCAGAGGGCGAAAACGACTCTCTAATGACCAGGATGACCGCCAACTCATTCGAATGTCACTCAACAACCGTAGGATGACATCAACTGACCTACAAAAAGAATGGCAAACGGCAGCTGGGGTGAAGTGCACGGCGAGGACGGTTCGAAACAGGCTCCTAGGGGCAGGGCTGAAGTCGTGCAAAGCTAGAAAAAAGCCCTTCATCAATGAGAAGCAAAGAAAAGCCAGGCTGAGGTTTGCAAAAGACCATAAGGATTGGACCGTAGAGGACTGGAGTAAGGTCATCTTCTCTGATGAGTCCAATTTTCGGCTTTGCCCAACACCTGGTCGTCTAATGGTTAGACAGAGACCTGGAGAGTCCTACAAGCCACAGTGTCTCGCACCCACTGTGAAATCTGGTGGAGGATCGGTGATGATCTGGGGGTGCTTCAGCAAGGCTGGAATCGGGCAGATTTGTCTTTGTGAAGGACGCATGAATCAAGCCACGTACAAGGTTGTCCTGGAAGAAAACTTGCTTCCTTTTGCTCTGACATTGTTCCCCAACTCTGAGGATAGTTTTTTCCAGCAGGACAATGCGCCATGCCACACAGCCAGGTCAATCAAGGTGTGGATGGAGGACCACCAGATCAAGACCCTGTCATGGCCAGCCCAGTCTCCAGACCTGAACCCCATTGAAAACTTCTGGAATGTGATCAAGAGAAAGATGGATGGTCACAAGCCATCAAACAAAGCCGAGCTGCTTGAATTTTAGCGCCAGGAGTGGCATAAAGTCACCCAACATCAATGTGAAAGACTGGTGGAGAGCATGCCAAGACGCATGAAAGCTGTGATTGAATATCAGGGTTATTCCACCAAATGTTAAAACATTAGTGTTGTTTAAAAATGAACATGAACTTATTTTCTTTGCATTATTCGAGGTCTGACAACACTGCATATTTTTTGTTATTTTGACCAGTTGTCATTTTCTGCAAGTAAATTCTCAAATTGACAATATAGGGGCGGCAGGTAGCTTAGTGGGTAAGAGCGTTGTGCCAGTAACCGAAAGGTCGCTGGTTCTAATCCCCGAGCCGACTAGGTGAATAATCTGTCGATGTGCCCTTAAGCAAGGCACTTAACCCTAATTGCTCATGTAAGTCGCTCTGGATAAGAGCGTCTGCTAAATGACTAAAAAATAAATAAAAAATTTATTTGGGAGAAATGTTGTCAGTAGTTTATAGAATAAAACAAAAATGTTAATTTCACCCAAACACATACCTATAAATAGTAAAACCAGAGAAACTTATATTTTTGCAGTGGTCTCTTAATTTTTTCCAAAGCTATATATGCTTTGTTCTCTCTAATGGTATTTGGCCTCTCTGGAGGATATAGTAGTGAGGGACTCTGTAGAGTGTTAGGTATAGTTCCTTATGCTCTGATCTACAGACAAGTATATATCCAAATAGAGCCAAGGTAACTGGAGGAATGATCAAATGAACATCCATTCTTCTTTGCCACAGCAGCACTCATCATAACTATCACAACCCTGATTGCTTAATCAAAGCCTATCTCATCACATCATGGCAAATCAAACACTCCACCAGGGGAAATCCCACCACCACCATGGTTCCTAATCTTTCTATATTTACCAAGCCGACTGCGTTCTAAATGACGCCCATAGATAAACAATGGCAGCCAGCCGCCAGCAGCAGAACTGACTGACTGATGCTAAGTCTCTTTTCATTAGAGCAGATGTCTGTGCTCTTAGACAGACACGCCAACACACGGTGAAGGGTCGAGATCCCCCTAGTCCGGGGAGCTGGTCTGCTCTGCTAGCTGTCACTGCAGATAGCTGTAACATCCTCCCTACTGCCAGTCCCTTCGCCTCATTACAGAGCCTTGGTCCATGGCGGGCCCCTCTCAGGACAGACGCAGCCTCTGGTAATGGTAATACATGGCCCCGTGCCCCCCCCCCCCATTCCCCCATGCCTCTGCTTGACATTTGATGTCTGTTGCTCTAGCTTGGTGTCCTTCTGCAGGCCTGCGGGTCGGTCTTAGCTCTGGGGTGTCTGATGTCTTGCTCCTGCATGGGTTGTCACTCAGCACTGACACTGTGATGTTTGTCAAATGAAGTGGGAAGGAGGGAAGAGGGGAAGAAGAAAGGGAGGATAGAGAGTGCATGTTGTGTAGCTGTAATTAAGATGTCTATATAGCTACAAGTGCATAATAATGTCTGGTGTTTTACTACTGCAAGGCAAGTGGGTCACTAGATGATGTGACATGGATAACTGGTGGATGTTAATTGTTTAATGTCTTGTGCTGTCTAAGGATATATTATTATATTCCAACATAGATGAACAAAAGACAGTATTTGTTGAATTGTATACCGTGGATGTTTGGCCTATCACTGCTATGTATACTGTGTACTGTATGTATACAGTTGCTCCCACACATATTATCAGTCAGGAGATTTGTATTACACACAGGCTACACTGTTGACCATGTTTATTCCCTTCATGACAGTATGGATAGTGCTTGGATGAGTTGTTGTAAAAGCACAGATGTTTCAATGTAAAGGAACATGCATGTGGAATATCAAATAAGGCTTCCAGTGTGTTGATGGTTATGATGTCAAAAGATGTCAGATTTCATACATTATTTCAAAATGTTATATGATTTCATTACAGATGGGTGGATCAGGGTGGATGGATGCACAGATTAATTTAAATGAATGAATGAATAAATAAATGGATGAAAATATTAATAGATGCCAGTGCCGTATGGATGGATGGATAGATAGATAGACAGATAGGTAGACAGATGAAATTCCAACACAACCTCTGGTCAGAATATTCTGTTTTAATTGCATTTAAAATATGGATGACATACCTAACAGATCCTTAATGATACACCTACTCCCCCCCCCCCCCCCCCCCCCCCCTCCTCTGGGATAATCAGTGGAGTCAAACGTATCATGGTATATGAATCTGAACTCCTTGCATAATATGGCCAATTAGCAAAGCTTAGAGCGAGTGGAGTGACAGCTCATTACGAAGTGTAAGTGAAGGTTCAGCAGTTCTGAGAAGGAACTCTCAGATTCATCAGGGACAAGGAACCATGAAAGGGACCCTTGCACAGAGGTCTTCAAAGGTATTATGACATGTTTGGGCAGGGCTGGGCAGAGAGGGTAGGAGTGGGCAATGGTGAGGTGTACAGGATGTATACTAATACATTGTATATAGGGTCCAGAGTTTTTCCTGGTCCAGTCACGTGGTTAGGATCTGGGTGGGAAAACCCTTGGCCCTTGGAGTGGGGGATTCCATGTATGAATTGTTTTAAGCCTAATTAATCAACTGAAATCACACATGTTGCTGTACCACACATTTTTTTATGCAAGACACATAACTGGAACTGAATCCTGACCTCTCAGCCCTCCAGCTAATATCATCAATAATATCAGATATGCATAATATCAATATTCATAGATAGCGTAACTATTAATGAAATGGAAGGTTGCAAAGGAATAACTTACTGTAATTCCCCCAATGTTATACTCCCACTGCTTTAACTAATGACACAACCAAGTGGCAATGAAAGACTGCAAGTGGCTGTTCACTTTAACCTAATAATTTAGCCTCAGAAACACAAGCATTGTTAATAGAAAACAACAGGATAGCATGGTAGTTGTCCTCATTAGTCAAACATAAGTTCACCATGCACCTCTGGTGAGAAAACATAAACAGCTGACAGTACCGCCTTCATACCGCTGGGTGTCGCACAAGTATCTATGTGGCTCCTGTAAAACTGCCAGTTTTGAGCTCAAATTAGTGACATACATACCCAATTATAGGAACAGCGCAAAAAGCAATGATATCCGCTGTTCTGCCCCTTGCATCTCTGATTAGGCGCGGGACAAGACAAGGGGGAAAGGCGGGGTATAAATTGCGGGTGCAGATTGGGAGGCAGCAATGAACTCCGCTGTCCCGCGAGGGCCACTGATGTAAAATCTCACAACATTCAACTGCTTATGTAAACAAACTCATTAATCCATACGTGTGCTTATTCTACTGTAGTAGCCTACTAGTGAGTGAGGTGCCCTTATACGCGGTGTCTACGACATTACTACTGTACTTGAATATAAAGGATGGGCGTGAGTCGCCTTTGAAATTGAAGCAAGGATGCGAGCCCACCGCTCAGTTCACTCTGCGCGCTGCTTCCTATGCGGAATGAGAGACTGACTCCACGCTATGGATAGGCCTACTACAGGTACCGTACAGGCGTCTTTTCGGGAACACAGATGTATGGTGTTTGGATAGTGCAAAAGAGTAGGCTAGTATAAGAGTGGCCAAATTAAACTTGAAAGGAAGAAAAATTAAATCACCCCCATTGACCTTAAATCATTGATCACATTGATTGCTTTTAGGATTTCCAAATTGCATGAGTATTTAATAACGTTCATTTAATAATGGGAGGTGATACATCTCATATTTACTCATTTGAATGCTATAGCCTAAATGAAATGGCCTACATTTGACGCACTTACTGTATAGGCTACCTTCGAATTCCGTGCGAATTACGCACGGTTTTTTTTGTAGTTCTATGGATCCCAATGAATCCTTTTTAACACTCAGTTTAGTATCTCTTAAACACTTAATAGTATGTCATAAATCAGTTGTTATTTGTTTCTTAAATCACCAGGAAACACCACCACACCATATGTTTGAAGACCAGCCTAATATCAACTGAGACGCACAGGAGGAAGGGGAGTGTGAGAAAGAGAGAGCGTGTGTGTCAAAGTGTGTGTGTTAGAGAGAGAGCGAGAGAGAAGGGGAAAGCGCGAGAGAAGAGGAGTAAGGTTGGACTAGGTGATCGCGTCCTATCAAACCTCCAAGGAGCTGCCGTGTAGAATCAGTGTGCACAGGAAGGATCAGAGTTCCGACCAGACCATGGTGGTGCCAGCCCGCTGCCCGGGCCCCTGTGCCATGCTGGCGCTCAGCCTCTTCATGGGATACGGAGTGGTGCTCTGCGTCGCCGGCCAGAATGACACGGAACCCATCGTTCTGGAGGGGAAATGTCTGGTGGTCTGTGACTCCAACCCGTCCTCGGACGGCGGGGTGACTTCTTCGCTCGGGATATCCGTCCGTTCGGCGGGCGCCAAGGTGGCTTTCTCTGCGGTGCGCGGGACGAATCACGAGCCCTCCGATATGAGCAACACGTCTATGACCATCTACTTTGACCAGGTCAGGCGTCCCGGGAATTTGCGCATGCAAATATTGTCCCTATCTGGATAGATAATTCATTTGGGGATTGATAAGATGTTTAATATATATTTTTTCTGAAGCGGCATACAGCATAATTTGTTCATGCAAATGGTTTATGATAACTTGACCTGGGTTGTGTTTATGCGTTTGGAGATTTCTTTCTCTCAAAAACTTGAGAGCAGTTTTGGGGAGCCTCTGCAAGAAAATGTTGCAGTATGATAACGGGGACATTTTGATCGTTGTGCGTAATTACCCCAAATATGCATAAAAGCTGCAGCTTGATGCAAATGTTGTGATTTGAAAATATGTAGGTTATTGTATATATAGTCTGGCTTGTGTAGGTTTAAGGGACGCGCAAGCACTGCGGCGCAACAATAGATGTGACTACTGCTGTAAATTCTCCAACCATCAAGTGGAGTATTTTTACGCCCAGCTGGTGCGCTGGAGCATTATGGATAGTATTATATTAATTCATTGCACCCCCCCCCCCCCCCCCCCCCCCCCCTCCAACAAAACCAACGTGTATTTATTGAAATCAATGATTCGACTACTACGTTTATCGACTTCAACTATAAACATTTATTGTCCAATTGGAAAACCGCAAGTGACAGGCGAGCAGCATTGGATAATGTGCGTCGCGCCTTCACAGGACCACTCTATTACGCAGTGTGAAAGTGCTTGGTAATCTGGCTAGTTTAACCCTTGCCGTGTCTCAGTCTGTGATATGGTGACTCTGGGTGCTGATTGTGCGTTATCTTGTCGCTTTGTGTTGCAGGCTTTAGTGAACATCGGCAACCATTTCGATCTCAAAGCGAGTGTCTTCCAGGCGCCAAGGAGGGGAATATACAGCTTCGGCTTTCATGTGGTCAAGGTTTACAACAGACAAACCATACAGGTAAGACCAATGGTCAACATTTGCTTTACTATGATCGCTATTCAACGTTTTCTGATGGTAGGCCTAGTTGGGCTATAATGTATTGTTGTAGGCTATGCCACGGAGCAGCCTACCCAAATGGGCACATTATTGGTCCGTAATTAGAGTAGGCCAACCGTACGATGTAACAGGTCTGAAATCTATGCGTGCTGTTTCCGTTACACCAGGTCAACCTGATGCAGAACGACTACCCGGTCATATCAGCTTTCGCCGGTGACCAGGACGTTACACGGGAGGCCGCGAGCAACGGCGTTCTTCTGCAACTGGAGCGCGAGGACCGGGTGTATCTGAAGCTGGAACGGGGCACGCTCATGGGCGGATGGAAATATTCCACTTTCTCAGGCTTCCTAGTCTTTCCACTATAATTTAATATGCGATCACGGAAATCGCAAACGTGACTCCTCCACGGTTGAGGAACGATAAAGACAAACATTTGCTATTTTATTTGAACTAAACTGTCAGACGAGGAAGAAGACAACAGACATATGTGTACACACACACTATACAGTATATATTTAATTCAAACATGAACGTTTCTTTGGAGTTCATACATTCAAATCCATCGACCAAACCCAATCTGGAAGGATAACCGAATCGATCGCTCCGTGATGTATAGGCTACCACTTGTCGATTATTTGGATTTTATCACTTGGGAATCAATTAACTTTTGTCAACAGACAGACGAGTCAGTGTACCTCTGTGTACCCGGACTACTGAACAGATGAGAATAACGTTATATGAATCGAAGAACTAAAAGTCCCGAACTAGCCTACATGTATTTTCCAATCCTCTATTTTGTGTTTGTATAGCCTATGGCATAGAACTAGGGTTTCCGTCAAGTGAGGTGTATGGAATTATAACGGACGTCCAAGAGAAGAGTGCTTTCACGCCCAAAGCATTTTTTGCACGAATGGAAGATTTGTTTTGTTTTGTTTTGTGCTGTCTATGGTGTTCCGTTTTGGATGCTGAACATATTGAAAACAAGCCAAATGTAGGCTGCCTAACTATCCAGAGATGACATTAAAAGAGAAAAAAAGGCAACATATTTCAGCCAATGGAGACATCTATAGAAACTCTTTTACAAAAAACATTTATCGAATTTATAAAGTACATATTCACATTATGGTGTGTTCTACTCTACATTTCGGATCTGCGTAGCTTTGACTGATTTAGTGTCCAGTGACGTTGCTCACAAATGTACATTGTGAAAATAACAACAGAAAAAAATCCCTATATATGATGTCCCGCCTAATAAAAAATATTGTATTGTATACGCGTATCTATTCACTTTTATTCTATACCATTTTGGGCTTGCAAAAAAAAAAAAAGCTCGAAAAGACATCAGGTCTGAAGTAAGTTAAGAAATTAACGTTCAAAGTCGAAGTAATCGTGACAGAATAGGCCACTAATAAAGTACTGTACAGCGAACGTCCTTCTCGGACCTGTAGCGCACTACAGATTGGCGCTGTACATGGTTTTCATCTAGCAGCGGCTTGAACTGAATGCAATGCTACGCGCGTCACCGTACACTGAAGCCCACACCAAACCCCATTCAACTCTCGTTGTTGAAAATAGTAAGCAGATTGCTATCAACTTTTCATGTTTCTTTATTCTAAGATCAAAGCAGAGATATAACAAGACAATACAATAGCATATTGACATTGTCAAGACCGCTCTATTTTGATGTGAGTAGTGATAGTTATTCACTCATTGTAATTATCTTAGCCAAATAATTATGCAATGCAGAGACAATGCGATAATGTTTTGGGCCTGCTGTAGAAAAACAACTCTCCAGCACACACACACAAACAAACAAACACACACACACACACACACACACACACACACACACACACACACACACACACACACACACACACACACATACACAGATCAAAGTTGTTTTTCAGTTACGATGTACACGGATACATTGCTATTACATCTTCACAACTGAACAATCAATAGTACATCAATGAAGCCTACTCTATCTCTAGAGCTTTGATTTAATCACAATACTGCATGGATATGGGAGCATCACAAAAAGTTCAAATATGCCATATGCAAAACGATGCTATCAAAGATGCACCCCAAACAAGTCCACATAATTACAATTTCATTGTGGTACATAGAAACCAAGGAAACCACTATCTTATCATGTAAAACTGAAAGTGGGGAAAAAAAGTATTTAGTCAGCCACCAATTGTGCAAGTTCTCAAACTTAAAAAGATGAGAGAGGCCTGTAATTTTCATCATAGGTACACGTCAACTATGACAGACAAAATGAGACAGACAATTTTTTTCTCCAGAAAATCACATTGTAGGATTTTTAATGAATTTATTTGCAAATTTTGGTGGAAAATAAGTATTTGGTCACCTACAAACAAGCAAGATTTCTGTCTCTCACAGACCTGTAACTTCTTCTTTAAGAGGCTCCTCTGTCCTCCACTCGTTACCTGTATTAATGGCACCTGTTTGAACTTGTTATCAGTATAAAAGACACCTGTCCACAACCTCAAACAGTCACACTCCAAACTCCACTATGGCCAAGACACAATTGGTGGCTGACTAAAAACGTTTTTTCCCCACTGTAAATGTCTGGTCTATTTCCAGTGTGTGTGTGTGTGTGTGTGTGTGTGTGTGTGTGTGTGTGTGTGTGTGTGTGTGTGTGTGGTAGCAAGTATATTAATAGATGCGATATCAAATGGTGCCTAGATGCTGTATATAGGCCTATACCATGCAGGTCTGATTGGCATTCGTTCTTTGATCTAGGTTAAAGGGGAACAAACTAAAACAAACATTGATATGGATTGAAGATAGTGGCCATGAATGAAACAGATAGTAGAACAAAGGGAATTGGTGTGGTTTAGTTATAGTGTAGCCTAATAAGAAAATAAGGGAGATGGTAAGTACACCTACACTTGTCATGCCATGTGGAGTGTAGTTTTCAGCAAGGCAAGGCTGGGATGTGGATCAATGGAATACTTTAGTTTGACCTTTGCATTGGAGCCTAGGTCTCTGTCTGATTTAGAGACCAAACCCGCTTATTTGACTGTTGCTACAAGATAATAAACAGCTCATGGGTTGTTTTGAATTGTCATAACATTAGTATAAACTGTAGATTGTGATGCTTTATCTGATCTCATACATTTAAATTGAGAACAATGAAACACCATTTTCATAATGATGCAGGTGTGCACTGCAAGCAGTCATGACAACAGCAAGATGGCTGACTTTAGTGGTTGGATAAATGTGATTGGATAGGCTCTGCTCAAAAGAATGCTGAAATGTTCTTATGCAGATAATTTTTTGACTTGCCAATATAATATGTATTGAAGTTGATTAGCTCACCAGGATCTCCTAACTACGGTTACTTTATATTCAGCTATCAACAATGGCACAAAATACTGAGATTGTATAGTCTATTATACAGAAAATCTTATAAAATGTAATGTCCAAAAAATCCAAGATGGCAGCAGGATTGGCCTTGACAGTGGAACCCAGCTGGCAACTGCCTAGGGGATCAGTGTCTTAACTAGTTCGATCCAGTTTTTATATTCAACATGCCACACACTAGGCAGGTTTCCATTGGCCCAGATTTATTAGACAAAAGCAATGTCGAAAAAAAAAATGTGACATAGGAGAAATGTTCTAAAGATCGACAACGTTTTCATCTGTTCTACAGGGGTGGATTTTTATTTTGTCAAACTTTCTTTATTGCAACAAATGATGATGGAAACAGTGTTTTTCAAATAAATGATGATTGCCTAATTATTTTGAAGGTACGCAGGGAACTTGATGTCATTAAGTAACTATAAAACTCCACTCAACATTTAATTCTAAATGCTTACTGCTTTCTAAATCTATTTTTCAACCATAACAAATAATATTTATTTGCAGGACAAGGATTGTCTTGACTTTCAAGAATGCCTGAATTGCTTTGCCTTGTTTTTCTGGTTAGCTGGATGCAAGTTTCACCATCCAATTATTTCAGATCTACAGGAGTGCAAGTTTCACCATTGCACGGACTGTGGCAGTTATTATCATTATTAGAGTATGGCAAATATTAGTACTTTCTTGCATTCTATCCATGCTGGCTTTTGTGGGCTACCTGAGACATGAAACAGGTGGGAGGGCATACAGGCTGTGACCAATTTATTAATGCACAATTTGCCTACATGCATAATAATAATAACACTTCAACCACTTCATTTTTATTCCACACTCTAGATTATAGTAAAACAAATATTTATTTTAGGTGTGATGTCATTACGTCCAGCTGTTTTTATCGACACAAGACAGTTCAATGGAAACGCAATGGACAAGTTCATGGAAACGTAGCTAGTGTGTGAAGGCAACAGGCACTTTGAATAAGCTAATACTACCTACACATCTGTGTGGATATCGGCATCCATTGGTTTCTACTAATTACCAAAGCCACAATGTCAACATTGGCTATATTGTAAGAATTCATGAAAACAAAAACAAGCATTTTGGTCTTAATTGACAGTTAAGGTTAAGCATAAGGTTAGCAGTGTGGTTAAGGTTATGGTTAAGGTTAGGGTTAGGTTTAAAATCACATTTTAAGAAGATACATTTTAGAAATAGGCGGGTTTATGACTTTATGGCTGTGGTAACTAGTTACGACCACATCCGTTTTGCGGAAACGAGACCTAAATCTTCTAATGGGACTCCAACAACTGAGAGGCCTGCTGTTACTTCGACAGATGCCAGGCCAGGGATGAAGTAGCATGAAGTAAAATGGCTCTGGCAACCAACCTACCACTCACCACTTCACTCTCAACAACTTATTTGGACAGCATTTTAAAAAGCTCTATGAATTTGTGATTAAGCCCATACTGACTCAAACAGTCTATTTTCAGACCATTTATTTTCGTAAGTATGGCTGTATCTCATTCTCTTATCTCTTCATGGCTTGATTACTCAGAAATGATTCTACATTGTTGGTGGTCAAATTATCTCAATCCGTAGAGGCAGACACAAAGATATAAAACTAGAACTAGGGTTTGTGTACCCTTACGAAAAAAGATTGCCGTCAGAGTGCAGTAAAACTGCAGTACACTGCAGTAATTTTGCATTGTAACTGCAGTTCAACAGCAGTACACTGCAGTTATTCTGCAATTACTGCATCCAAAATACCAGAGTCGGCTGTAGTTACTGCACAATATTTTCCCAATTTGTAGAAGAAAATTGACAACAGGAAGCTGATGCTAGCACATGATCAATCCTAAACACTGTTTGCCACGACAGGCGCTAGATGAGTATATTTGATGTTACCACCATATAGCATTGAGGAACGTTAGCCACCTAGCTGATGTGTACATCTTTATGCCCTTATGGGTGTGAACCATGGTTAAAGTAGCCTATTGGGTGTTTGCAACAGATATCAACAAAAAATTTCAAAGATGTGAAATGATAACACCACCATGTGTCCGCCCCAATAACACCATCAATCCCTGTGTATGGGGGGCACTTTTATGGATGTACAGATGGCAGTATATTGTTCTTTGTGGGCCCGATATAAATAAGGATAAAACTGGTACCACCCATTAAAAAGCACTGAGCTAATATGGCCTTTTAGTGTTTTAAAGACGTCTTTGTTTCATGGTTAGTCTCTTGGAGGCAGGCATGCTTCTCGTTAAATATCCTTTGTGGCCTCGTCTCTGGGTTCGTGTTTCATTTAAACAGCTCATCCAGCAGGATTGTAGACTTCAATGTGTGCCCTCACGGCATGCAGCACTGCAATACTTAATGCATTACAGTCTAAATTACATATTAGAGTCATCAGAGGCATATTATGTATGGGTTCAGCAAGATGTAATGGATGTCAGTTGCAATTATTCATTAAACTGTAGGTTTGGTGAGGAGTCTTAAACACACACACACACATACATAGACACACACACACACACTCGCTCCCCTCAGAGAGACACAGCTGTAATTCCTACCCAGTCAGGCTTGAACAAAATGCCACATATCTAAACATTTGAAAAATGCCAGAGAAAAAAATAAATTAAATTAGAGCAATCAGATATTGAAGTCCTCTGGTGTTGACTTGAAGGCTGTCATCCAGAGAGCATCACAACTGTAACTCATCTCAGCCAGCATTGGTGTTTACACATCTAATTTAATTGCTTCAGCTTGCATTTATTGGTAAATGTAACAAAAACAAGTAAATTTTCTGGGAGAAAACAGTGGAGTATCTTTGCATCGTCCTGCCCAGACTTTTGATCTATACAGCTGAAATAAAACCATTCAATGATTATCATTCTCCTCACTTACCAACAATGCTCCAACAGTGGAGTATACGGGTGATTAACTATTGACAACTTAATGAAAACCATAACAAGTAAATACCATGGAACAGAGTTTGATCTTGTTGGCAATCACCATTAATCTTCAGATTTCCATCAAATTAAAAACACATTTTAGTTTAGTTTTAGTTTTTGAGGCCTGCCTAAGGGTAAAGCACAATAAACACAGTTGGAGCGTACTGTATATTGCTGTGTGCATATGTCGCTTTGCTGAAAAACATTGTGGACCTTATGAATCAATATACTCAATCTGATTGTGAGGGGCTCTTTACTGCCACTTTACAGTATGTAATCTGGTTCTCTGCAGAGTCCTCTGAACATTGAAGGACCAAACTGCTTCTAGAACAATGACAAGCCATCAGAAATCCTATTTCAGTAGTTTTCTATAGTTTGAAGCTATTTGACACACACAAAAGCCCCAGACTGGCTAATTGTCCCTCTGTCTCTCTGAATTTGGCAGAAGGAGTTTGCATCCACCCACTGGGCACAGACGTCATTTCAACGTCTATTCCACGTTGATTCAACGTAGACGTGGAAACAATGTTGATTCAACCAGTTTGTGGCCCACTGGGCAGGCTTTGTTTGTTCTAATGTCTCTCAGTAGGAATCCAAAGGACTAATAGGACTTCCATCATGCTTGACGCTTCCCCTTAAGGGGAACAGTAAAGAAAAACTCAAGCATCAAAATCACAAGAGACCCACTAACAATGTACAGTATCTTTTTATTTAACAATGAACAGCCAAGTAAATACATGTAGTCATGGCAAGTAAAACACCTCACACAAAATGTCTCCTCTGCCACTCATTTTCTCAAGTGTTCCTCAGCTATCCATGTGTTGCTAAATTTGCCCTAAGTGTGATTCTGGGTGAGAATAATCCTTTCACAGCAGTATTTTTATATTTAGTGTGCTTTCAGGCAAAGCTAGCGGCACTTCCTTCTGAGTTGAAACTATGCTTAGTCCCACACTCAATCTAATATCTAATGTGGCAGCAAGTTAAAAAGGAAATGTATACTGAATGGTTATCGCTAGCCCTAATGGCCCCGCCCTCTTTATATCATAGTCAAATCTCCTTCCATAGGTTTCTCTCCAAACGAGCTCTGTTAATTTCATGGTCCTGCGGTAATGGCATAGCAATAGGAACATAACCACCTGTGCCCTTCCCTTCCCCTCCTTAGGAATAAAACCAACCAATGCTTTGGCAAGGGAGGGAGGGAAAGAGGCAGGGAGGGAAAGAGGGCCTCATCAAGGGGAATTATGCCTTTCTATTCAAACATTTATAATCTTTAATCACATATTAGTGCTAAGACCCCTCATACATCTTATCGAGATAATAGTTTTAGCAACAAAAAGGTCAGAGCTGATGAAACACCAAGTGGAAACGTTGTCTTACTCTAACGAAACACACTTGGGAGTCCAAGTCCTTCCTACTATGCTTTGGGACATTGATTCATTTATTGATAGCCATCACCTGTTCAGAACCATTATATGTGCTGCATCTGTAGCTTCTATCCCTTCTCTTGAAGGGGGTTCAAGACCCCTGCGATCACTGTCATGGCCGCCTGATGACCTGGCCAATTTACACTTGAATGAGAAGACACGGTAGCAGACAGGGAGAATACACAGAGAGGATAGATAGATAGCACGCACAGCAAGCACTGCACGGTGGCTGGTTAATAATGCATCGGTTTGCCTAATAAGTAAAGAGACGCATATTACAGACCCAAACATCAGACAGACACCCGCCTCTGTGGAAGGACCCTGTGTCAATCAGCTCCCTGAAGAGATGGAGAGAAGGAGACCGAAGAGAGAAAGATGGAGAGAAAATAGAGAGGGAAATCTGTTTATTTCTTCTGTCTTTCCCCCCAACTCAGCAATATCCATACTGCTGAAATGTGCAATTCCCCAAAGAAACACCCCCCCCTCTCCCCCACCCCGCATCCCTCCTACTTATGGAGACAGTACAGTAGACTATGCAGAGCTAGGCAATGCAAGCCAATCTCGTATGAGGAACTTTGATGATGAGAGTCCCCGATATATCATCTGTCTACACATTAGATTCAGTCAGTGTCCCAGCCCCACAGCCTAACCAATTTAAACACTGTGCATCAGCACTACTCTAGCACTACTGTAGCAATAGGTGGATGACATAAATACACTGCGATGTGAGCTGGGAGATGCTCTGACACAGAGGGGGGTGTCATACTTACATTAGGTACAATCCTTTGATTGTTCCGTGGTTGCCATGGAGCTGAGGTGCTGTGAGGCCGCCTAGGCAGAGAACTCTTGTACATTTGTAAGTATTTTATAGTTTCATCAGTTTTTAAATAGCATTTTTTTCAATCATTGTTGTTCGTTTTTGATAACTTGTTGAGGGTTGACCTAAAATATCTGGTGGTAACCCATGTAGTTACTTGACTGGTGATGGGAAGTCCATTTATGTGGCTTGGCTAGCTAGCTAACTATTTGAACGATGCATCAACACAGAGTAATCTTTCCACCTGACCCAGTTTCTGGAAGGAGGTTGAAAGCGGTGTGCGGGATGAGAAACTACAGGCTCGCCTCGAAGGGGACTGTTCCGGATACTACCAAGATGTGGTGGTCTTTTCTGGAGCTTTTACAACCGCCGAAGCATCATCCAGGTGGGTGCTACATTTTCGGGAGTTGACGATCCAGCCTATTTAAATGTTGAGCTGAATATCGTAGCCGTCAAAGCTCCTGGTGAAGAGCTCTTGTGGCCTGACTAACATTTTCCCCTGGCTGCACCATCATGTAAAGAGGAAGACAGTTCACTAAGGCCGCATAGGGACCAAACCAACAGTGGACTTAAAACTAGCTCATGGATGTCCATAAATCATTCAATATTATAGAGGTTTGTGCCAGTTTAAGTTCAACGATATAGTAATGTTGTTATTTATGCTGGGTATGTTTATTTATGAACAAGTAGTTATTTAATTTCAAATGTGGCTAGTAGGCTACACGGGCAGGGTTTGAAAAATGGTGTGCATTGCTAAGACATAGACATAAGAGTTTGGGACTGTGAAATATTGCCACTATCCAAGCATTATCTCCTTTAACAAGCAGTAAAACGAAACTAGCAAAAACACAATTAGTATTTATTTGAGATTTGCAGGTTTGACAGAGTTATTGCAACGTGCATGCCTATATACTCACACTGAATATACAATCATCATAGTTAAAGCAACACCACTAAATGAATAACTGCTACTCACATACACATAACATGTCATTTAAAGCAGAAGTCTAACTTGCAATACACATGTTACTTTAACTTCCACATACAGTGCCTTCAGAAAGTACACATTTACTTTTTCCACATTTTGTTGTGTTACAAAATGGGATTAATATGGATTTAATAGTCATATTTGGTAAACGATCTACAGAAAATAGTCTGTAATGTCAAAGTGGAAGAAAAATTCTAAAATGTATTAAGAATTAATGAAAAATGTGACATAATATAAGGAAAGTACTGGAAACAATAGAACACTATGAAAAATCTGGGAAGCCAGGCCTACTATTCATAGCAGACTTCAAAAAGGCATTTGATAAAGTACGACTGGGGTTTATATATAAATGCCTGGAGCATTTCAATTTTGAACAATCTCTTATAAATTGGGTTTAAATCATGTATAGGAACCCTAGGTGTAAAATAATAAATAATGGCTATTTCTCTGAAAGTTTTAAACTGTCAAGAGGCGTGAAATAAGGTAGCTTAGTGGCTAAGAGCGTTGTGCCAGTAACTGAAAGGTCGCTGGTTCTAATCCCCGAGCCGACTAGGTGAAAAATCTGTTGATGTGCCCTTAAGCAAGGCACTTAACCCTAATTGCTCCTGTAAGTCGCTCTGGATAAGAGCGTCTGCTAAAATGTAAATGTCCACTATCGGCATATCTATTTATTATTGCCATCGAGATGTTAGCTATTAAAATCAGATCCAACAATAATATCAAGGGATTAGAAATCCAGGGCTTAAAAACAAAGGTGTCATTGTACGCTGATGATTCATGTTTTTTTTTAAATCCACAACTTGAATCCCTCCACAGCCTCATAGAGGATCTAGATACATTTTCTAACCTCTCTGGATTACAACCATATTATGATAAATGTACTATATTACGTATTGGTTCACTAAAAAATACAATTTTTACATTACCATGTAGTTTACCATTAAAATGGTCTGATAGTAATGTTGATATACTCTGAATACATATTCCAAATGAAATAAATGATCTTACTAAATTTGAATAGAAAGTGAGCAAAAATAGATAAGATCTTGCTACCATGGAAAGGTAAATACCTGTCAATTTGTGGAAAAGTTTAGTATTATCCCAGTTTACCTATTTGCTTATGGTCTTGCCTACCCCTCACTTTCAGGTATTTGAAAAGGAAATCATCTCCCAAATATCACTATTTCTAAAACAAGCCATAGAAGGTTGGTTGCAATTTCAATTTAATCCTCCAGAAATGACAGAACAAATATTGCAACAAATATTGTGGTTAAACTCAAATATACTAATTGATAAAAAAACGTTATTTTTTTTAAAAATGTTTAAAAAAGGTATAATCTTCGTAAATGATATTATCGATAGGAATGGTGGAGTTATGTCACACATGCAGCTAACAAAAACATATGGAAGTGTCTGCTCTACCCAAAATTACAACCAAATAATTGCAGCATTACCGCAAAAATGGAAGAGGAAAGTGGAAGGAGGAAAAAGTAAGGAACTTGTCTGTCGGCCTTGCATTAAAGAACATAATTGGTTAAAGAAAATTGTGACCAAAAGAGGACCAAAAGATTGACAGCCGTCCCATATAGATTGCAAAATAGTTGGGAAGAGATTTTTGACGTACCGATTCCATGGCATAGTGTTTATGAACTGATACGCAAAACGACACCGGATTCAAAATTTAGAATTTTTCAATTTAAATTATTATGTAAAATTCTTGCTACCAATAGAATGTTATTTGTATGGGGGATATAATCTTCCCAGCTCTGCATATTTGGCTGTGAAGAGACAGAATCATTAGATCATTTGTTTTGGTACTGTCCATTTGTAGCTTGTTTCTGGACACAGGTCCAGGAATGGCTGAAGGATTACAGTATTTGCATGGAGCTGACCCTGCAGATAGCACTACTGGGTGATCTGAAAAGTCATAGTCAATCAATCAATAATATAATAATACTTTTAGCAAAGATGTTTATTTTCAGTTCACAAACTGTAGAAACTTTGAGAATAGAAAGGTTCAGAACTTTTGTAAAACATCACAGTACAGTTGATAAATATATGGCAAATAGAAATCCAACATAGGTGGTGTTCAGATATAGATGGGAGGTGTTGAATGGAGCTGAAGGATGGGACTAATAACAACTAACAACAAGATAACTCATGTAAAGCATACTGTGTCCATAATAAGTAAGTATTTTAAGTTTATAGTTTACTCCAATTAGGGGAGGGATGGTGGGGTTGGAAAGTAATAATAATAATAGAAATGTATTCAAAAAAAAGGGTATGTGTCACGGACAGAAGAGGACCCAAGAGCGCAAGTTCAAATTCAGAGTTCTTTATTGAAGGTTTCAGGCGGGAAGAGGAGTGCCAGGGGTGTCAGGGGTTCCAGGGGTGCTTGGGGCTCTGGGGTTTTTCAGGGTCCTGTGGGTACCTGTGCTCCGGGGGTCACCAAATGTCCGGGGGTGTCCAGTCCAAATGCTTAGTGTGTGTGTTCCCCAGTGATGGAGCGGCGTATCGGGCTGAGGGTGGTGAAGCGTCTGGGCACGCTCATCTGGTGGTCGGAGACCGGAGGGGCTGAAGATCGGAGAGTAGTCGAGGTCCAGAAGGCAGGTCGGGATAGACGGGGCAGTAGAACAAGGAGGCAGTCAAGAAAGGATCGGTATCACAAACAGGAGTCAGAGCGCAGACAGGCAGGTTACTGGTCCGGGTTTGAAGACGATCTGACAGGGCTTGGCTGAAAAACAGGGCTTGATATACTGGGAGAGGTTAGTGGGGAAATGCAGTTCAGCTGGCAGAGTAATTAGAACAGAGTGAGGCAAGGTGAGGATGGTGAGTGGGAAATGCAGTGCAGCTGGCCAGGTAACAAGAGCAGAGCAGGGCGGAGCCAGGTGGAGCTCGTTAGGCAGAGTAGGGAGAGAGTGAGCAGAGTGGCAGAGAATTGAATGCAATTAATGTTGCTACCAGGGAGAGAGAGTGCTCATGACAGGACCCCCCCTCCAAGGGACGGCCCCAGAAGTCCCAAGAACAACATCATGCCGGGAGGGTGGAGGGGAGCAGGCGGCGGGTCAGAACTCCTCCGAGCGGTCCGAGTGAATCTCCTCATCCTCAGAAGGAGCTGGAGGGTCACGGTCGGGAGACAGGACAGGCACTGAGACAGGAGCAGGGTCAGGCACAGGACAGGAAGCAGGGCGGGCAGGACGGCTAGGAACCCCTCTTGGACGGCCCCTACGGATTGCAGGCTGATCAGGATGTAGTCGGTGGAAGTCAGTGATAAGGGTCCGGTCCACTATCCTCCTGGCCGGGATCCAGGTCCTCTCCTCTGGACCATATCCCTCCCAGTCAACGAGGTACTGGAGACCCCTACCCCTTCGCCTAGAGCGGAGCAGCCGCCGGACGGTGAAGACAGGACCGCCATCTACGAGGCGCGGAGGAGGTGGCGCCGGAGCTGCAGGGACCAGGGGACTTTCATGGACCGGCTTGACCTTGGAGACGTGGAAGGTGGGGTGGACCCGCATGGAAGCGGGCAACTGAAGTCGGACCGCCGTTGGACTGATGACTTTCTGCACAGGAAAAGGACCAATGAAGCGAGGGGCCAGCTTTCGTGATTCAACCCGCAGCGGCAGATCCCGGGCAGACAGCCAGACCTTCTGACCAACCCGGTAAGTAGGTGCTGGGGTCCTCCGTCGGTTGGCACCGACGGCGTAGCTGGTTCCAGACTTCAGGAGCACAGTGCGAGCCTGGGCCCAAGTGCGGCGGCAGCGGCGGGCATACGCAAGAGCAGACGGACAGGTGGCATCCGCCTCCTGGCTGGCAAACAGTGGAGGTTGATACCCGTAGACACACTGAAAGGGGGAGAGCCCGGTGGAGGAACTGGTGAGTGAATTATGGGCATATTCCACCCAGAGCAGGTGTTGAGCCCAGGCCCGGGGATTTTGGGAAGCCACACACCTCAGTGCCTTCTCCAGCTCCTGGTTCATGCGTTCAGTCTGGCCGTTTGACTGCGGGTGGAATCCAGACGATAGGCTGGCGGTGGCCCCAAGGAGATGACAGAACTCCTTCCAAAAGGTTGCTGAGAATTGCGGGCCCCGGTCTGACACTATATCCTGGGGTAGGCCATGGATACGAAACACATGTTCCAGGACCACCTGGGAGGTCTCTTTAGCAGAGGGTAGTTTGGGAAGGGGCACGAAGTGGGTCATCTTACTAAAGCGGTCAACAATGGTAAGGATGACTGTGTGTCCGTCAGAGGGCGGAAGGCCCGTAACAAAGTCCAGTGAAACGTGGGACCAGGGCCTCTTGGGTATGAGTAGGGGTTGCAGCAACCCAGCAGGAGGCTGGTTGGGGGTCTTGTTTCGGTTACAAGTGGGACAAGCTCGGATGAATTCTCGGACATCCCGTCTCATCCGCCGCCACCAGAACCGCTGGCGGACCAGATGAAGGGTGCGAGTGATGCCGGGATGACAGGCCAGACGGGATTCGTGCCCCCACTGAATCACAGGTGACCTGAGATTTGCTGGAACAAACAGACGGTTGGGGGCGCTGGTGCTTGGACCTGGCTGGTCCCGAAGAGCCTCCATGACCTGCTTCTCGATCTCCCAGGTGAGGGCCGCTACGACCAAGTGGCTGGGAAGAATGGGGGCTGTCATGGCGGTGGTCTCGTCCTTCTGAAACATCCGGGAAAGAGCATCAGGTTTGATGTTGCGAGATCCCGGGCGGTAGGAGAGCGTGAAATTGAAGCGCGTAAAGAACAGAGACCACCGCTGTTGACGGGAGTTCAGCCTCCTGGCTGTTTGGATATACTCCAGGTTCTTGTGGTCTGTCCACACTACGAATGGTTCCTTTGACCCCTCTAACCAGTGCCGCCATTCTTCAAGGGCGAGCTTGACAGCCAACAGCTCGCGGTTCCCAATGTCGTAGTTGCATTCGGCAGGGGTTAGCCGACGGGAGTAGAAGGCACAGGGGTGCATCTTGCCATCCTCAGCTGCTCTTTGAGAAAGCACTGCACCCACTCCCACGTCCGAAGCATCTACCTCCACCACAAACTGCCTTGCTGCATCTGGCATCTGGAGGATGGGAGCAGAAGTGAAACATGTCTTGAGGATATTGAAGGCCTTATCAGCAGCTGATGTCCATTGGTACGGTTGTTTAGTGCTGGTTAGCGCCGTGAGGGGTGCAGCCACTGTGCTATAGTTTCTGATGAATCTCCTATAAAAGTTGGCAAAGCCCAGGAACTGTTGCAACTTTTTCCGAGACTCAGGAACTGGCCAGGAAGTGACAGCCGACACCTTCGTGAGATCCATCTGAATGCTGCCCTCGGTCACCACATACCCCAGGAATGAAACGGTTTTGGCATGGAACTCGCACTTCTCTGCCTTCACGAAAAGAGAGTTCTCCAGCAGGCGGCGCAGGACCAACTGGACGTGGTGCGTGTGTTCTGACAGAGTCTTTGAGAATATTAAAATATCGTCAAGGTACACAAATACGAACGTATTTAGCATGTCCCTGAGGATATCATTCACTAGGGCTTGAAAAACTGCTGGGGCATTGGTGAGGCCGAAGGGCATGACGAGATATTCATAGTGGCCGGTTGGTGTGTTGAACGCTGTCTTCCATTCGTCTCCCTCCCTCATCCGCACCAGATGGTAGGCATTGCGAAGGTCCAGCTTTGTGAATACAGTGGCTCCCTGCAGCAGTTCGAAGGCAGACGAAAGTAAGGGCAGTGGGTAGCGATTCTTAACCGTGATGTCGTTCAGACCCCGGTAATCTATGCATGGACGAAGAGAACCGTCCTTCTTGCCGACAAAGAAGAATCCCGCTCCTGCGGGGGAAGATGACGGTCTAATTATCCCGGCGGCAAGAGAGTCATTAATGTAGTCCTCCATGGCCTTTCTTTCCGGGGCTGACAGTGAATACAGACGACCCTTGGGAGGTGCTGTGCCAGGCAGGAGATCAATCGCGCAGTCATAGGGTCTGTGTGGGGGTAGAGATGTCGCCTTGGATTTGTTGAACACCTCTTTCAGGCTGTGGTAACAGGCCGGAACATTGGATATGTCGGGGGTAGCGCTAGATCTTTCCCGGTGAACGGGCAGGGTGGCCCCCCTTAAACAGGTCTGGTGACAACTCCTTCCCCACTCACGGACTGTTCCTGTCTCCCAGTCGATGTGGGGGTTGTGCTGACGGAGCCACGGGTATCCAAGAATGAGTGGTTGGCCAGGTGAGTGTAGGAGGTGAAACTGGATGGACTCCTGGTGGTTTCCTGACAGCAGGATTGTCACAGGGGCGGAGATATGAGTGACAGTGCCAAGATGATGCCCATCCAGGGCTCGTGCAGGAATGGGTTGTGTCAGTTGATGATGGTTCACGCCCAGTTGCTGTGCAAGCTCAGGGTCCATGATGTTTGCTTCGGCTCCGGAATCCACAAGGGCGGCCAATGTATGAGTCTTGTCAGAAAGCTGAAGGCGGAGATGAAGCAGGGTCTTTCGGATGGAGGGAGACTGAAGGCTTGTTGAGCTCACCCGGATCTCCCCTACACCTGGTGAGCTGCGGCTTTTGCCGGACAAGTGGCGACACGGTGATTTTCGCCACCACAGTAGAGGCAAAGGTTGGAGCTTAGACGGCGCCGACGCTCCTCGGGAGTCAGAGAGGCACGGCCAATCTCCATGGGCTCAGGCTGATTGAGTTGGCTATGGGACTTGACAGGCAGGGGCTGGACAGAAGCGGTATCGACCCGAGTGCGGATGGCAGGTTGACTGAGACGGCCCTTCTCCCTCCTCCGGGTCTGTATACGGCGGTCAATGCGGACGGCAAGGTCAATGGCGGCATCAAGCGTTGAGGGCGGGTCATGGGAAACAAGCTCGTCTTTGATATAGTCCGCCAGGCTATGGAGGAAGGCTTGCACCAGTGCCTCTGGGTTAAACGAGCTTTGACTGGCCAGGGTACGAAAGTCAATGGAGAAGTCTGCCACTGTCCGATTGCCCTGACGGATGGTGAGCAGAGCTTGTGACGCTTCGGCTGTTGGCGAGCCTAGGTCAAAGACCTTTAACATCTCCTCCTCAAAGGCACTGAAGGAGGCACAGGCTGGGGTTTGCCGGTCGAATTCCGCCGTTCCCCACAACCGAGCTCGACCGGTGAGATGTGTGATGACATACCCCACCTTGGCTCCCTCTGTTGAGAAAGTCCTGGGCTGTAGTGCAAACTGGATTCGGCAGCTGCTCAAGAATGGTCTTACTTGCTTCTGGTTGCCATCAAAACGTTCCGGGTTCCCAATCTTTGGTTCAGGAGCGTGGGGATCTGGTGGCAGCACTGCCGGGCCTGCAGCATTGGGACCTCCAGCGGAGGGATGAAGGAGTGTCGGTGGTACAGGAACAGAAGGACCAGGGGGGGGTGCAGGTGGAGTAGCCGGGTTTGAGAGTAGTTGCAGGGCTTGGGCTAGCTGTTGTTGCTGCAGTTGGAACTGTTGTTGCTGCTGTTGGAACTGTTGTTGCTGCTGGTTGAATAGCTGGAGAAGGGAAGCGATGTCGCCAGCCATCCGATTTATGTCTCCCTCAGAGCGTTCCAGCCGCTGTAGGGCAGTCATCTCTGGCTCTTCTTCCATCGTGGTCAGGGAGTGCGCTGGGTCCATGATGGTCAGATCGTTCTGTCACGGACAGAAGAGGACCCAAGAGCGCAAGTTCAAATTCAGAGTTCTTTATTGAAGGTTTCAGGCGGGAAGAGGAGTGCCAGGGGTGTCAGGGGTTCCAGGGGTGCTTGGGGCTCTGGGGTTTTTCAGGGTCCTGTGGGTACCTGTGCTCCGGGGGTCACCAAATGTCCGGGGGTGTCCAGTCCAAATGCTTAGTGTGTGTGTTCCCCAGTGATGGAGCGGCGTATCGGGCTGAGGGTGGTGAAGCGTCTGGGCACGCTCATCTGGTGGTCGGAGACCGGAGGGGCTGAAGATCGGAGAGTAGTCGAGGTCCAGAAGGCAGGTCGGGATAGACGGGGCAGTAGAACAAGGAGGCAGTCAAGAAAGGATCGGTATCACAAACAGGAGTCAGAGCGCAGACAGGCAGGTTACTGGTCCGGGTTTGAAGACGATCTGACAGGGCTTGGCTGAAAAACAGGGCTTGATATACTGGGAGAGGTTAGTGGGGAAATGCAGTTCAGCTGGCAGAGTAATTAGAACAGAGTGAGGCAAGGTGAGGATGGTGAGTGGGAAATGCAGTGCAGCTGGCCAGGTAACAAGAGCAGAGCAGGGCGGAGCCAGGTGGAGCTCGTTAGGCAGAGTAGGGAGAGAGTGAGCAGAGTGGCAGAGAATTGAATGCAATTAATGTTGCTACCAGGGAGAGAGAGTGCTCATGACAGTATGTATATACAGTGGTGTGAAAAAGTGTTTGCCCCCTTCCTGATTTGTTATTTGTTTGCATGTTTGTCACACTTAAATGTTTCAGATCATCAAACAAATTTAAATATTAGTCAAAGATAACACAAGTAAACACAAAATGCAGTTTTGAAATGAAGGTTGTTATTATTAAGGGAAAACAAAATCCAAACCTACATGGCCCTGTGTGAAAAAGTGTTTGCCCCCCCTGTTATAACACAACTCAACTGTGGTTTATCACACCTGAGTTCAATTCCTCTAGCCACACCCAGGCCTGATTACTGCCACACCTGTTCTCAATCAAGGAATCACTTAAATAGGACCTGCCTGACAAAGTGAAGTAGACCAAAAAATCCTCAAAAGCTAGACATCATGCCGAGATCCAAAGAAATTCAGGAACAAATGAGAAAGAAAGTAATTGAGATCCATCAGTCTGGAAAAGGTTATAAAGCCATTTCTAAAGCTTTGGGACTCCAGCGAACCACAGTGAGAGCCATTATCCACAAATGGCGAAAACATGGAACAGTGGTGAACCTTCCCAGGAGTGGCCGGCCGACCGAAATTACCCCAAGAGCGCAGCGACGACTCATCCAAGAGGTCACAAAAGACCCCACAACAACATCCAAAGAGCTGCCAGCCTCACTTGCCTCAGTTAATGTCAGTGTTCATGACTCCACCATAAGAAAGAGACTGGGCAAAAATGGCCTGCATGGCAGAGTTCCAAGACGAAAACCACTGCTGAGCAGAAATAACATTAAGGCTCATCTCATTTTTGCCAGAAAACATCTTGATGATCCCCAAGACCTTTGGGAAAATACTCTGTGGACTGACAAGACAAAAGTTGAACTTTTTGGAAGGTGTGTGTCCCATTACATCTGGCGTAAAAGTAACACCGCATTTCAGAAAAAGAACATCATACCAACAGTAAAATATGGTGGTGGTAGTGTGATGGTCTGGGCCTGTTTTGCTGCTTCAGGACCTGGAAGACTTGCTGTGATAAATGGAACCATGAATTCTGCTGTCTACCAAAAAATCCTGAAAGAGAATGTCTGGCCATCCGTTCGTGACCTCAAGCTGAAGCGAACCTGGGTTCTCCAGCAGGACAATGATCCAAAACACACCAGCAAGTCCACCTCTGAATGGCTGAAGAACAAAATGAAGACTTTGGAGTGGCCTAGTCAAAGTACTGACCTGAATCCTATTGAAATGCTGTGGCATGACCTTAAAAAGGCAGTTCATGCTCGAAAACACTCCAATGTGGCTGAATTACAACAATTCTGCAAAGATGAGTGGGCCAAAATTCCTCCACAGCGCTGTAAAATACTTATTGCAAGGTATCGCAAACGCTTGATTGCAGTTGTTGCTGCTAAGGGTGGCCCAACCAGTTATTAGGCTGTAGGGGGCAATCACTTTTTCACACAGGGCCATGTGGGTTTGGATTTTGTTTTCCCTTAATAATAACAACCTTCATTTCAAAACTGCATTTTGTGTTTACTTGTGTTATCTTTGACTAATATTTAAATTTGTTTGATGATCTGAAATATTTAAGTGTGACAAACATGCAAACAAATAACAAATCAGGAAGGGGGCAAACACTTTTTCACACCACTGCATATATGTATACATACACTACCGTTCAAAAGTTTTGGGTCACATAGAAATGTCCTTGTTTTCCATTTTCCAATCACTAATTTATCTTGATTAGATAAGTATTAACCCCCCTGAGACAATACATGTTAGAAACACCTTTGGCAGCATCTTTTTGGGCATGTCTCTCAGAGCTTTGCACGCCTGGATTGTACAATATTTGCCCATTATTATTTTTTTAATTCTTCAAGTTCTGTCAAGTTAGTTGTTGATCATTGCTAGAAAGCCATTGTCATGTCTTGCCATAGATTTTCAAGACGATTTAAGTCAAAACTGTAACTAGGCCACATTCAATGTCTTCTTGGTAAGCATCTACAGTGTATATATGGCCTTGTGTTTTAGGTTACTTTCCTGCTGAAAGGTGAATTTGTCTCCCAGTGTCTGCTGGAAAGAAGACTGAACCAGGTTTTCCTCTAGGATTTTGCCTGTGGTTAGCTCTACTCCGTTTCTTTTTATCCTAAACAACTCCCTTTTCCTTGCCAATGACAAGCATACCCATAACATGATGCAGCCACCACCATGCTTGAAAATATGAGGAGTGGTACTCAGTGATGTGTTGTTTTTGGATTTGCCCCAAACATAACACTTTGTATTCAGGACAAAAAGCTAATTTCTTTGCCACATTTCTTGCAGTATTGCTTAAGTGCCTTGTTTTCACTCTGTCATGTAGGTTAGTATTGTAGAGTAACTATAATGTTGTTGATCCATCCTAATTTTCCTCATATCACAACCATTAAACTCTGTAACTGTTTTAAAATCACCATTGGCTTCATGGTGAAATCCTTGAGCAGTTTCCTTCCTCTCCGGCAACTGAGTTAGGAAGGACACCCGTATCTTTGTACTGACTGGGTGTATTTATGCACCATCCAAAGCCTAATTAATATCTTCACCATGCTCAAAGGGATATTCAGCTTCTGCTTTTTATTTTTTTTACACACCTACCAATTGGATCCCAAATGAAACCTCCCTGGTCTTTATGGTTGAATCTGTGCTTGAAATTCACTAATCGATTGAGGGACCTTACAGATAATTGTATGTGTGTTGTGCAGAGATGGGGTAGTCATTCAAAAATTATTTTAACCACTATTATTGAACATAGAATGAGTCCATGCAACTTATGTGATTTATTGAGCACATTTTTACTCCTGAACTTATTTTGGTTTGCTGTAGCAAAGGGGTTGAATACTTGTTGACTCAAGACATTTCAGCTTTTCATTTTTTATTAATTTGTAAAATGTTCTACAAACCAAATTCCACTTTGACATTATGGTGTATTGTGTATAGATTAGTGATACAACATCTCAATTTAATCCATTTAAAATGCAGGCTGTAACACAACAAAATGTGGAAAAGTAAAGTGGTGTGAATACTTTCTGAAGGCACTGTAAATCATGCATTCATGTCATGAAAATTCAACTACTAATGTCAATGAGAGATATTGGGGTTACACGGTTGTATCATTTATTTTATTTAGCCAGGATAGTCCACACAGTAACACATCTTTTTCAGGGAGTCAATTTACAATCCAGCCCTGAGTTGTCCGAAAACAAACATCAAGCTATTGAAGATCTCTAGACGGTCCATCATGGATCAGAACAGTCTCTATGCCAACCAGTAAAATGTCAAATCCAACCTCAGTTCATCATATCACCAACATATGGGGTGAGTAGCATAAAGCTTGCCGGAAGGATTGTCTTACATTCACTGGAGTCAGTTTAGCCTGGGGCTCCACAGCAGACCTGGAGGAGCGCTACAGGCATGGTAAAGGGCAAAATACAGACTAGATACTTCTATGGAGGATTCAGTTTCATCTACAATCAATCCACTGCAGAGAGAGAATGGGAAATATATTTATCAGATTCAATTATCAACTGCCGGTTTCGCCAGTTTCTTTCACACCCCTATCTGATGCTATACTGTGACTTGTGGCATCATATTTCAGATAAGTAATTAAGCATCTGTGTTGCTTACAGCAAGCACACACACACACTTTTTTGGTCTGTCCCAGATAGCGTGTTATGGCTAAGCGTGCCTGTTTTAAAGGATGCATTGGATTTGTTGTGTTGCAGGGTGGATCAATGCCAGGCATGCTGATTAGCAGTGGGCAGGTGTAGCCAGAGGCAATGTGATAATGGCCAAAGCATGCAGAATCACATCACCAGCCATGAGAGTCTATGGGGGAACCTTGTGCACGCCTGCACATACAGTATAGATAGACTGCAGGCATGCATGAAGAGATCACTCACACAAACACACAGACACGCACACACACACACCAGCCTCCTGAGGGAGGAATGAACCTGTTGCAGTTAAAGGGGTCAAAGGGGAGCCCTCAGTCCAGCAAATTACTGATATGCTGTGCTCCCTGGATACATGACCTGACTTCATGATGAATGGAAGATTCTATGCCTGGAAACAAAACCCTCCTGCCATAGCTACTGTATGTAAGTCGCTCTGGATAAGAGCGTCTGCTAAATGAATAAAATGTAAATGTAAAATATGTTTATACAAACCACTGCCTGCACACGCACACACACACACAGACACAGACACAGACACAGACACAGACATACACACACACACACACACACACACACACTACTTATTCTGAACACTGGAAGCATGCTGACTATATTAAATACTGAATCATACTGAATGTAAGTTCTGTTGAATTGAGCCCTAGCTATCTGGGATACAAAGCATTTGTGCCTGTAATTCAAAGTATTCCACAAATCATTTAGTATACTGTATCAAATTTAAAATCCTAAACTCCCCTTTAGGACGACAAGTTAGCAGAGTAGCAGGGTGCTTAGGAAAGCCATATTTTATAAATAGGGGAGTACAGTCTGATATGTGTTGAAGATGGCACATTTAGCCAATCAAAGTCTGTTTCCCCTTCTCTTCCATCCATCCTGCCCCAGTTTTGGTGAGCTCCCCCATCTGGTTTGACAATCTGTTTTGATGGAAATCATCAGTTGTTTTTACAGCACTCTCATTTCCTCTCTCGTCTCCTCTCTCTGCTTTCGTCTCGCTGCTTGAAGTTTCCCTGAGTTTTCTTCTCTGAAGCGGGATGAAGCTCAGCAACGATCACAGTCTTCTCCAACGTCAACATCAACAGTGTGTGTGTTTTAGTGTGTGTGTTTTACTGTGGTGTGTGCGCATAATGGTGATCCCTGGGGGACACTGGCCAGCAGTCCAAGACAGTTTTCATAGATGATTAAGAGGAAGACTGTCTGCTAATTTTTAAAAGCTATTTTCCAAAATGGTTCCCCTCCTTGGTCTTCTGCCAGTCAAGCTAACATCGTTGTCGATACGATGTCAAGAGTATCCTGCCATGATTAAGACAGATTGTTCTACTCACACCCCCTGCTCCCTCAATCATGTTATATTATATGTCCCTATCACTGTTGGGAGTGTCAGTCAAGTTTGGGTTATCCTCTCATTACATTTAAATCAGTAAAGTATAACCTCGTGTCAGATTTACCAGCTCGATCTTTAAACTGATTATACAACTTGCTAAGAATGTGTGTGTACACATCATACTGTATGATTGCTGGAGTCGTTTATCCTGAATGTTTACTGGATATATAGAATACTGCAGATACATTTTCAGTGCACTGATAAACCATGAGGGAGCAGAAAGTTGAACAGCATGGATTAACTGAGTATTATATACCTGTTCTCTCTGTCATTGAAGAGAAAGATTTGAATATGAGATGGAGGTAAAGTTTTACAAGCGAATAGCTTCCTCTGTTTGATGTCAGAGGTGTGAGAGTAAACATTGTTTAGAGAGATATAGGAGAGGGAGTTGGAGAAGTTCACTTCTCTCTCTCTATTTCTCTCTTTGTCTCTGTCCCTCTATCTCTATGGAATAACAGTGACTACCTCTGCAAAGTCTGTCAACAATTGCCACTATATCTTCTGACATCTAAGATATGATGAGCATCTTGACACTAACCCTCAAGACACATTCTTTTTTTTCCTCTGGAATTGTAAATATTCCTTTGTGTCCTGCTTTTCTGCTCCTGCCTTTTATATCCTAAAGTTTAGGTTTTTAAATGCAAAGATGCTGTGGATTTCTTCTCACAGAGTGTAGCCTCATCTCTACCTCCTTCCCACCCTCTCCCCACCGCCCCGATTTCTTTCTTCCTCCTCTCTCTCTCGCTCTCTCTCCTGCTAGTTCTCCAGATGACGTCTGTGTCTTAACTCTCTCTTTATTCCCTCTTCCCCCTCTCTGCACACATCACTTTTCTTTCTGACTTTACTTCACAGGAGTTTAAGAGAACTAGCTTGACTTTTTCTCTCTTTTATCTTAGTGTGCAGTGTGACATGTGCTGTGTGCTGTGCTAGGATGTACCTAGCTAGTACATTTGGTTCCTTGGAAGTTGTGGGAACGTATGTTTTTGGTTTCACATTGGTTGTGGGAATGAAGCAATATGTTTCCTGACCGGTATCTTTTACATTTTATTTCAGAAAACAGAAGTGAAAATGTTGCCTGTTCTGGGAATGTTTATTTTTAGGTTGCAGGGAGGTTCTGAGAATGTTTTACTCTGATTCCTTTAATGTTTTCCCGGGAGGTTTTTTTATCACTCTGAGAACAGAAATTGTAGGTTATTTTGAGTTTTTTTAATAACTTCCTTCAAACCTTTACTGAATGTTTCAATAAGACTTTTAATAACACTGCTAGCTTATTTTGGGTGAACTTTTTTGAACTCCAAGCACAAATGGAAATACATTTCCTTAGGCAAATAAGAAAAAAATATGTTTTATTGTGACAAGGCATCAGAGAGATTTGAACATATGATCTCCTGTTGTCTATCTATGGAATTAGTCCACTGCGCCACCAGGATGGAGCTAGCATGACCTGTTTTTTTACGCATACATAGCTTTTCATTTTAGTCTATTCAAACAAAAAAGCACTCATTAAGATCAGGATTGGCCAAATAGTGGGTGGTGCCAACACACCTGAACATACTTAACAAGATAGAGGATAGGGAGAGTTTTGTTGATGCTGAGAACGGAATGTATATATTTTTAAATAACATTCTTATAACAGTCTCTGAACATAACTAAAGTTTTCTTGTGGTTTCTATGGACCATCAGGAAACCTGTATGCAATATTATGCTGAAGTATTGAAATTCCCACAGAAGAACGTCGTTCTTTAACGTTCTTGGAACAATTTGAGAACATTACTTTAAGTAGAACCATGAGGAAACCTGTAGGAAACGTTATGCTGAAGTAATGAAATTCCCACAGAAGAACAATGTTTCTTAAAATTCTCTGAACTATTTGAGAACATTCCCAATGTCAAAGCAGTTGGAGAACGTTACTAGAACATTACAGTTTTTTCAATTAAATGTAACCATGTTTGAACTTTTTGGAAACTTTCGTTTAAAGTGATGAAATACCAAGAAATAGGATAATTTTTTTGTCAAGTTGCTTAAATATGCTGAGAATGTTCCAAAGCCAAGCAACTATCCTGCACCATTCCCAGAAAGTTGCAAAGTAACCATAGGACAACCATGATCTCACCAAGCTCTAAGAAACGTATGGTTCTCAGAACGTTATGTGCTAGCTGGGTAGTCAGCTGTATTGAGGAGACATAGCAGTCTCCACACTGCCATGCTCCAACAGCACACAATCTCACAATTCTCCACCTGTCAGCGAAGATACACACACATGCACGCAGACGTAGACACACACACATCGTACACATACCTGCGAATCTATAAAGTATCTCTCACACACACACACACACACACACACACACACACACACACACACACACACACACACACACAGACACATACTATGTCCCAGGTGTTTCCATCACTCGCTTCATTTAATAATGTACAAAGGACAAGATAGAAAGACAGACAGGCCTCGTCGGTGCCTCCCTCCCCTCACCCCTAGACTGCTGATATTTATAGCCATTACTATTATTTTTAATATGAGATCTGATCCCCCACTTCTCACCACGGTTGGCCTTCTTCAGCTAACAACAATCCCCCTGCAAATCCCATCAGGAGAATATAAGAACATGCAAACAGGCCAAATTGGCTTCCAGGAGAGCTAAAATCAATCTAAACTGAAAATTGCAGGGAGAGAAGCCTTGGGATGTTTTGGAGGAAGAGAGATGGAGAGATGAAGGGATGGAGAGAGGGGAACGAGCTTAACCAAGGCTGTTTTGGGTAATGTGGGGGTGAAATGCCATCGCATCACTTACCAAATGATTGAAGACAATCTAAGTGTAGTTGGTGAAGAGCAGGAAGAGGGAGAGGCATCTAATGGATACACACTGATTAAGCTCTAGTCGTCTACATTTATTGTGTTCATATTTAAATTACACTGTATGCCCGTACTGGATTTCGGTACAGCAATATCTGTGTTATGGCTTTGAGCGATTTATGTACTTTATGTTTATATGAGTTGTTATGAAGTTGTCTGACGCACCTTGAGATTTGCAAGATGGATAGGTAAACATTGTAATTTCCCGTGCTTCAATCGCTAGGCATTTATGATTGATTTATTGTCAAATTAAAGCATGGCAAAGTTAGTCTTTGAATGTTTAAGTTTGCTCAATGCACACTTGGTGCTCGAAGGCTGCACTGTCTGCTGGTTTTATTCCTTACATTTTAATCAGATTCTTAGTTATACTTGACTGACCAGGTAGCCTATGTGAAATCTCTGGCCAGTCAATGATATGGATAAATTATTTGCCTAGGAGGAAGGAAA
>NW_028160230.1:0-92500 GCF_964263955.1 Coregonus lavaretus
TCTTTCCCTCTCCCTCTCTCTCTTTCCCTCTCCCTCTCTCTCTTTCCCTCTCCTATACCTCTGAGTAATCTAAAGTCCTAAACCTCATTTGACTCTGCACTGAACACTTTTAGCCAATCACAACCCAGAATGTGGTGACAATCCCCAAATCCTAATCTAGCCAATGGGAGAGCAGAAGCATCAGAAGCTCTGAATTGGATGTGTCCTCCTGTCTCTCTGCGCCCTCTCTCTTCTCCTTCCTCCCCTCCTCTCTCTTCTCCCTCCTCCCCTCGTCTCTCTTCTCCCTCCTCCTCTCCTCTCTCTTCTCCCTCATCCCTCCTCTCTCTTCTCCCTCCTCCCCTCCTCTCTCTTCTCCCTCCTCTCCTCCTCTCCCTCCTCTCTCTGCTCCCTCCTCCCCTCCTCTCTCTTCTCGCCTTGTTTTCCTTGGTTCTGTTATGTCAGAGACAGAAGTGGAGCAGGCTTCAAAGTGAATGGCAAAGCAGCCTTTCCCCCAGCTCACTTTTCTGTTCATGCATGTCATTCCATCTGTCCCCCAATCCCTCCCTGTCTCCTTCCACCTCTCTCTCTACCCTGTCTCTATGTTTTTCTCTCCCTCGTCTTCTCTTTCCCTAATTTCTCATCCTCTGTCTACCTCCGTTCTCCCCCATCTCAACTTTCCTTCTATTACTGTGTATACCTTCTCTTCCACCCCCCCTCTCTCCCCCTCTTTCTACCGCCTGTCTCGCTCTCTCTCCCTCTCTCTCTCTTTCCCCATCTCTCTCCCCTGTCTCTCTACCCCCTATCTCTCTCTCTCCCCTCCCCTCTCTCCCCGTCTTCCTCTCTTTCCCCGTCTCTCTCTCTCTCTCTCTCTCCAGTCTCTCTCTCCCCAGTCTCTCTCTTCCCCCCCCTCCCCCTGTCTCTTCCCCCCTCCCCCTCTCTCTCCCCTGTCTCTCTCTCTTTCTCCTGTGTGTTTGCTCTGATGTTTTATGTGGAACACACATCAGAAGCTCCAAAGCGTCTGTCTAACAAGAGCAGGGAGGAAACAAGAGGAAATGAAAGGAAAATAATGGCTTTGCTCTTTCATCTGCTAGCCCTCACACACCACTACACCAGCACATGGAAATGGCTTTTGTCTAGCAGAGTGTAATCGAGGTTAAAATGATCAATTCGAGGCACGCACAGAAACACACACACACATTCGTGCGAGTACACACACACACATGCGCATGCACACACACACATGCACACGCACAAACACACACAAGTGCACACAAAACATACACACACGCA
Source organism: Coregonus lavaretus (assembly GCF_964263955.1). Lineage (NCBI taxonomy): Eukaryota > Metazoa > Chordata > Actinopteri > Salmoniformes > Salmonidae > Coregonus > Coregonus lavaretus. The sequence goes on from NW_028160230.1 coordinate 1,270, forward strand.
CGCACGTACGCACGCACTCACTTACACACTGGCACACACACACTATACTCCATTGTCATCCTCCAGGCCAATGAAAACGCTATACAGTTTAAGTCCAATGCATCATTCTCAACACAATCATTTTTTAAGAGTACAGAAGTGGTCTTCTGACAACATCCACTAATCCTAACCCTCTATCCTAACCCTCTATACTAACCCTCTATCCTAACCCTCTTACCCTTTCAGAAACCCCTTCCTCCTTCCTCCTCTTTCCCTCCCTCTCCCCAGACATCTAGCTGGCCTTAAGGCCCTTCTAACCACACAACTAGTCTACTTAAGATATGAGCCATTTCCTTCTGGAGAGAGTGTGCGTGTGCGTGTGTGTCACAGGAGGCTGCTGAGGGGAGGACGGCTCATAATAATGGCCAGAACGGAGCAAATGGAATGGCATCAGACACATAGAAACCATGTGCTTGATACCATTCCAGCTATTTGACTCCAGTCATTACCACGAGCCCGTCCTCCCAATTAAGGTGCCACCAACCTCCTGTGGTGTGTGTGTGAGGAGCGACAGGGTCTTTCAGATGCTCTTTACTCTGACAGGTTCACCCAGAGCTCATTTCCCTTTCTCCATCACCCCATCACTCACTCACTCCCTCTCTCCCAACGGTGGACGAGGGAAAGGCTTCACTCAGAAGAGAGAGAGAAAGAGAACACGAGACAAAGAAAGACAAGGGTAAAAACAGGAGCATCTCAAGAGAGGGAATCTAAAAAAAGCTAGAAAAGTCTGATTAAGTGTTTCACTATCCCCAGCTTAGCCGAGCGTTATCAATCTGCCAGTAAACACAGTTGTGTCTTTGAGAGTATCAAAGAACCAGGGGTTTGATAAGTGGGACCATTACCAATCACATCCCTATAAAGATCTGCCTCCATTTAGTGGAAATAATGGGATGAAAAGAAAACCCTGTATTAAACAAGCCTGTGTCTAGGCTTTAACAAACAACATAGTATATCTAATTGGGTTAACACTAAATATAATTATACATGGAAACATATACCATATTGCTTTAAGCTTTTGATGGAGTGTAGTTCTACCCTAAAATGACCATGAATACATAATATTGGTCTTTTTAAAAGACAATGCTGAAATTGACGCAACACACATGCTTTTATTATTTCTTGCTGCATTGTCGAGAAAGAACTTGAAGTAAGCATTTCATTGGACGGTGTATACCATGTGTATCCTGTACATATGACTAGGGCTGTTGCGGTGACCATTTTACTGCCACACCGGTGGTCATGAGTCATGAAGGCAGTCAAATTCCACCTGACCGTTTAGTCAGGGTAATTAGGCTTCTCCAAGCTCTGATGCTGCTGATGGTCATTAGTAGCCTACCAAACTTGCTAACTGCCTGGTACTCAGCACTCTATTGTCCCTCTAATCACTCTGACATCAATGCAAATGTTATAAAAAATCGAATCAAACACTTCACAAGAGCCCATGAGTTCATGTTGCACAACATTTCTATAGGCTATGCAATTGTGAGAGAAAACAGAGTGATGGCCTCTCCTAAAAAGAGGAGGATCCCATCAGCTTTCTATAGGCTAGGCCTACTATATTTATTTCTCAACTTTCCTAATATTAAGCACATTGCTTATATTTACAGCAGGAGTATAGCCTACCTGGCTGCGATGAAAATGAACCATGGGAAAAGCGTACTCCATTCGCTATTTAAGTACATAGATGACATGTATTTTTTCTGCTGCCCCTGTTTCGATACAGGTGCGTGATAATGGTCCATTCTAAATCAAAACAAATTTCACACATATATTATTGTAAAGACGAGATTAAATCAAGAATAGTCTGTCACTTGTGAATTATATATCATCACTTGTGAATGATTCCCAGCATAAGAAACAATGCCTTTTTATTAAGACTTTTTCAAATCATAGTCGCACACCTCATGTAGCCTAGCCCATACCCTATGTTTTGATGAGGTTTATATCACAACTAAAGTGGCCAAATAACTTCTTAAAAGTAAGCACATTAATCTGCTTTACAAGGGCTGTAGAGCCTAAATGGCATACATAAGCAGCGTGTGAGTTTAAAGGTTGGGGAAAATAATTTTCACTATAAAATCCACCTTTATAATAAAAGCATTACATGCATAATTGCATTTGCGGTCACTTTTGATAATGGTGTTTTCCTCTAATGGAACATTCAAGCTTATAGCCTACTACCATGTGCGCATTGCTGCGCTTATAATGTGAAGAAATAGCTGAATAGTTTATCAACATTTTAAGCTAAACGTTCTGATCTGTTGCGTCAGCCACATTGCGTAAAAAACTTTTTTTTATGCTAGTGGTTGTATTCATTTGGGATCTATCGCATCCAACAACTGTCCCAGGCTATGTTTGGAATATTTATTTCTTGCACAGAATCGAATAGGTCGACTTTTGTACAATGGGGGATAGTAGATTGACATAGGCTAGTGCTTTTGCTGTTCGTTAGGCCTACTCATCTTGTTGGCTGACGACACTTCTTCCAATATCTTCAATATGCACCTCGGAATTGGATAAGGACGTGCACAGTTGCGTCCCCGATGTGTCTGTCTTCACTACTAGCCTGTAAGAAAGACCCGATCATGTGATGGAGAGCCATGTGAGTGAGAGGTGATTCGGAGCGCTCAGCACTCAGGGAGAAGGGCACGACGCAGCACTCCGGGCCCAAGGGCACAATGGCCACAAAAGGCATGGATTTCTTTAGGGTGCATTACGGCCACACAAAGGCGATGCCGCCATGAATTTCTAGGCATTATCAAGTGCTTGTCAAATTGTGAATGAGTGACTGATGTAGTGTGTACAGCCTGCGCAAAAAACAAAGCAGAGCTGATGCCTTTCAAGCGACTTTTTTCAAATCATCATGCAGCCTTACAATATATTAAAAATCAAAACATATAGCCCAACGTTTGTAGAACCACTAAAGTTTCATTAATAATTCTAAATTAAGCATATAGGAATACTCATTTCTTTGTTAACCGCTCAACATAGAATAGCCGGTGTGCGCACTCCCTCAAATGTTTTGGAGAAAATATCCTTTCTATTTTATTCAGCTTTGTTCAATTGTATTCTTCATACTATAAATAATGGCATGGAATTGTAAGCAAATCTTGTCTGCTAAATTAACTAGTGTAGCCCACAGCCATTTGGCATAGCCAGATCAGGACCTAACATAAGGACAACTATTCTGTATGCTATTCTGTTCTTCTGAAATAGACTAAATTTTCTTCATATCATGCTTCTAAAATAAACAATGGATTTATTGTGAAGGTGTAGACTATATTACATGGATTTATTAGACTTTTAAAAATGTAGATGTTCCAAAGGTCTGCATTAGTGGCTTGTAGACTATGTGTGGAAGCCAGGAGATGCTAAATGTGTTTATGTTAATTAACAGTAAATTATCCTGAGACCGACTGTTATTTGCTTGACAATCACCGGCTGACAAAATTTTGTGACCGCCACAGCCCTACATTTGACTAATACAACTTGAAACACACACACACCCCTGAATACATTATTCAGTCTTTTGTAAGGTAAAGCCAAATGTCCTATAGAATAATTACCTGGCCATTATAGCAGTAATTTCATCAGCCAGGAATGGAAAGGAACATAATGTGTGGGTGCACTTCACATATTATGGCTGTTACATGTACTGTCGCTCTCCTTCTTGTTCCTCTCTCTCTCTCTCTCTCTCTCTCTCTCTCTCTCTCTCTCTCTCTCTCTCTCTCTCTCTCTCTCTCTCTCCCCCTCCCCTTTATATCTCCCTCCATCACTCCCTCCCTCTCTCTCTCCCCTCCCTCCCTCCCTCCCTCCCTCCCTCCCTCCCTCCCTCCCTCCCTCCCTCCCTCCCTCCCTCCCCCTTTCTCTCTCTCTCTCTTTCTCTCCTACCTCCCTCCCTCCCCCTCTCTCTCTCTCCTCCCTCCCTTCCTCCCTCCCTCCCTCCCTCCCCCTCTCTCTCTCTCTCCTCCCTCCCTCCCTCCTTATCATCTCCCTCCATCTTGTAGGGTCTGTGTAGCCGTGCTGTTAGCTCATTAATCATTGGCCTCTACTCTGGGCTCCACGCTCAGTGATTAATGACAAATGTTCACGCGTTTAAATAGTTAGCTTTGTTTCGCAGCGACCCCAGTTGCCGTGACATTTACTGTGGGTTACTTACCACCGGGTCGTCGTAGTGGGAACGGAACGGTACAGAACGATGAAGCAGAAGTCTCCAGAATGTTTCTGAAACCTATACGGGACCTGGGCAATTCCATTTCAATTCAGTAATTTGAGACGGTTAATCGAAAATAAAATCTATCAAAATTACATGTATGTTGAAGTAGGATTTCTCAATGCATAAATTCATGAATTTGATTCACTGAATTGATGGAGTTGAAATGAAATTGACCACAACCCTTCACCCACATGGTTTTCACTGAGGACAAGATACACTGATCACAACTAGGGCTGTGGCGGTCTCACAGTAATTGAACATTAATTAACATAAACACATTTAGCATCTCCTGGCTTCCACACATACAGTGGGGAAAAAAATATTTAGTCAGCCACCAATTGTGCATGTTCTCCCACTTAAAAAGATGAGAGAGGCCTGTAATTTTCATCATAGGTACACGTCAACTATGACAGACAAAATGAGGAAAAAAAATCCAGAAAATCACATTGTAGGATTTTTAATGAATTTATTTGCAAATTATGGTGGAAAATAAGTATATGGTCAATAACAAAAGTTTCTCAATACTTTGTTATATACCCTTTGTTGGCAATGACACAGGTCAAACATTTCTGTAAGTCTTCACACACTGTTGCTGGTATTTTGGCCCATTCCTCCATGCAGATCTCCTCTAGAGCAGTGTTGTTTTGGGGCTGTCGCTGGGCAACACAGACTTTCAACTCCCTCCAAAGATTTTCTATGGGGTTGAGATCTGGAGACTGGCTAGGTCACTCCAGGACCTTGAAATGATTCTTACGAAGCCACTCCTTCTTTGCCCGGGCGGTGTGTTTGGGATCATTGTCATGCTGAAAGACTCAGCCACGTTTCATCTTCAATGCCCTTGCTGATGGAAGGAGGTTTTCACTCAAAATCTCACGATACATGGCCCCATTCATTCTTTCCTTTACACGGATCAGTCGTCCTGGTCCCTTTGCAGAAAAACAGCACCAAAGCATGATGTTTCCACCCCCATGCTTCACAGTAGGTATGGTGTTCTTTGGATGCAACTCAGCATTCTTTGTCCTCCAAACACAACGAGTTGAGTTTTTACCAAAAAGTTCTATTTTGGTTTCATCTGACTATATGACATTCTCCCAATCCTCTTCTGGATCATCCAAATGCACTCTAGCAAACTTCAGACGGGCCTGGACATGTACTGGCTTAAGCAGGGGGACACGTCTGGCACTGCAGGATTTGAGTCCCTGGCGGCGTAGTGTGTTACTGATGGTAGGCTTTGTTACTTTGGTCCCAGCTCTCTGCAGGTCATTCACTAGGTCCCCCCGTGTGGTTCTGGGATTTTTGCTCACCGTTCTTGTGATCATTTTGACCCCACAGGGTGAGATCTTGCGTAGAGCCCCAGATTGAGGGAGATTATCAGTGGTCTTGTATGTCTTCCATTTCCTAATAATTGCTCCCACAGTTGATTTCTTCAAACCAAGCTGCTTACCTATTGCAGATTCAGTCTTCCCAGCCTGGTGCAGGTCTACAATTTTGTTTCTGGTGTCCTTTGACAGCTCTTTGGTCTTGGCCATAGTGGAGTTTGGAGTGTGACTGTTTGAGGTTGTGGACAGGTGTCTTTTATACTGATAACAAGTTCAAACAGGTGCCATTAATACAGGTAACGAGTGGAGGACAGAGGAGCTTCTTAAAGAAGAAGTTACAGGTCTGTGAGAGCCAGAAATCTTGCTAGTTTGTAGGTGACCAAATACTTATTTTCCACCATAATTTGCTAATAAATTCATTAAAAATCCTACAATGTGATTTTCTGGATTTTTTTTCCTCAATTTGTCTGTCATAGTTGACGTGTACCTATGATGAAAATTACAGGCCTCTCTCATCTTTTTAAGTGGGAGAACTTGCACAATTGGTGGCTGACTAAATACTTTTTCCCCCCACTGTAGCCTACAAGCCACTGATGCAGACCTTTGGAACATCTACATTTTTAAAAGTCTAACAAATCCATATAATATAGCCTACACCTTCACAATAAATCCATTATTTATTTTAGACAGGTCTAAAGAAGCATGATATGAAGAAAATGTAGTCTATTTCAGAAGAACAGAATAGCATACAGAATTGTTGTCCTTATGTTAGGTCCTGATCTGGCTATGGCATATGGCTGTGGGCTACACTAGTTCATTTAGCAGACAAGATTTGCTTAGAGTTCCGTAGCATTATTTTATACTATGTAGAATACAATTGAACAAAGCTGAATAAAATAGAAAGGATATTTTCTCCAAACGATTTGAGGGAGTGTGCTGATGCGGCTATTCTTTGTTGAGCGGTTAACAAAGAAATAGGTACTCCTTTATGCTTAATTTAGAGTTATTAACATAACTTTAGTTGTTCTACAAACGTTGGGCTACATGTTTTGATTTTTAATACATTGAAAGGCTGCATGATGCGACTCTAATGATGATTTGAAAAAAGTCGCTTGAAAGACATGAACTCTGGTTTGTTTTTTGCGCAGGCTGTACACACTTCATCAGTCTCTCATTCACAATTTGACAAGCACTTGATAATGCCTTGAATTTCACGGTGTCATTCCCTTTGTGTGGCCATAATGCACCCTAAAAAAATCCATGCCTTTTGCGGCCAGTGGCCATTGTGCCCTTGGCCCGGAGTGCTGCGTTGTGCCCTTGTGGCTCTCCATCACGTGAATGGGTCTTTCTCACAGGCTACAAGTAAAGACAGACACATCGGGGACGCAACTGTGCACGTCCTTATCCAATTCCGAGGTGCATATTGAATATATGGGAAGAAGTGTCCACATTTACTTTTCGTCAGCCAACAAGATGAGTAGGCCTAACGAACAGCAAAAGCACTAGCCTATGTCAATCTACTATCCCCAATAGTACAAAAGTCAACCTATTCTATTCTGTGCGATAAATAAATATTCCAAACATAGTCTGGGACAGTTGTTGGATGCGATAGATCCCAAATGAATACAACCACTAGCATCAGAAAACTTTTTTTACACAATATTACTGACGCAACAGATCAGAAAAGTTTAGCTTAATAATGTTGATAAACTATTCAGCTATTTCTTCACATTATAAGCGCAGCAATGCGCACATGGTAGTAGGCTGTAACCGTGAATGTTCCATTAGCGGGAAAACACCATTATCAAAAGTGACCGCAAATGCGATTATGCATGTAATGCTTTTATTATAAAGGTGCATTTTAATGGAGAAAATTATCTTCCCCAAACTTTAAACTCACGCGCTGCTATTGTATGCCAGTTAGGCTCTACACCCCTTGTAAAGTGGATTAATGTGCTTAATTTTAAGAAGTTATTTGGCCACTTTAGTTGTGATACAAACCTTACGCTGGGCATCATTCACAAGTGATAATATATAATTAATCAGTGATAGGCTAACATTGCACCCATCAGACTATTCTTGATTTATTCTTGTCTTTACATATACTAAATAATATACAGTGGGGAAAAAAAGTATTTGATCCCCTGCTGATTTTGTACGTTTGCCCAATGACAAAGTCATGATCAGTCTATAATTGTAATGGTAGGTTTATTTGAGAGACAGAATAACAACAAACAAATCCAGAAAAACGCATGTCAAAAATGTTATAAATTGATTTGCATTTTAATGAGGGAAATAAGTATTTGACCCCTCTGCAAAACATTACTTAGTACTTGGTGGCAAAACCCTTGTTGGCAATCACAGAGATCAGAAGTTTCTTGTAGTTGGCCACCAGGTTTGCACACATCTCAGGAGGGATTTTGTTCCACTCCTCTTTGCAGATCTTCTCCAAGTCATTAAGGTTTCGAGGCTGACGTTTGGCAACTCGAACCTTCAGCTCCCTCCACGGATGTTCTATGGGATTAAGGTCTGGAGACTGGCTAGGCCACTCCAGGACCTTAATGTGCTTCTTCTTGAGCCACTCCTTTGTTGCCTTGGCTGTGTGTTTTGGGTCATTGTCATGCTGGAATACCCATCCACGACCCATTTTCAATGCCCTGGCTGAGGGAAGGAGGTTCTCACCCAAGATTTGACGGTACATGGCCCCGTCCATCGTCCCTTTGATGCGGTGAAGTTGTCCTTTCCCCTTAGTAGAAAAACACCCCCAAAGCATAATGTTTCCACCTCCATGTTTGACGGTGGGGATGGTGTTCTTGGGGTCATAGGCAGCATTCCTCCTCCTCCAAACACGGCGAGTTGAGTTGATGCCAAAGAGCTCCATTTTGGTCTCATCTGACCACAACACTTTCACCCAGTTCTCCTCTGAATCATTCAGATGTTCATTGGCAAACTTCAGACGGCCCTGTATATGTGCTTTCTTGAGCAGGTGGACCTTGCGGGCGCTGCAGGATTTCAGTCCTTCACGGCGTAGTGTGTTACCAATTGTTTTCTTGGTGACTATGGTCCCAGCTGCCTTGAGATCATTGACAAGATCCTCCCGTGTAGTTCTGGGCTGATTCCTCACCGTTCTCATGATCATTGCAACTCCACGAGGTGAGATCTTGCATGGAGCCCCAGGTCGAGGGAGATTGACAGTTATTTTGTGTTTCTTCCATTTGCGAATAATCGCACCAACTGTTGTCACCTTCTCACCAAGCTGCTTGGCGATGGTCTTGTAGCCCATTCCAGCCTTGTGTAGGTCTGCAATCTTGTCCCTGACATCCTTGGAGAGCTCTTTGGTCTTGGTCATGGTGGAGAGTTTGGAATCTGATTGATTGATTGCTTCTGTGGACAGGTGTCTTTTATACAGGTAACAAGCTGAGATTAGGAGCACTCCCTTTAAGAGTGTGCTCCCAATCTCAGCTCGTTACCTGTATAAAAGACACCTGGGAGCCAGAAATCTTTCTGATTGAGAGGGGGTCAAATACTTATTTCCCTCATTAAAATGCAAATCAATTTATAACATTTTTGACATGCGTTTTTCTGGATTATTTTGTTGTTATTCTGTCTCTCACTGTTCAAATAAACCTACCATTAAAATTATAGACTGATCATTTCTTTGTCAGTGGGCAAATGTACAAAATCAGCAGGGGATCAAATACTTTTTTCCCTCACTGTATGTGTGAAATTTGTTTTGATTTAGAATGGACCATTACCATGCACCTGTATCGAAACAGGGGCAGCGGGAAAAAATACATGTCATCTATGCACTTAAATAGCGAATGGAGGATGCTTTTCCCATGGTTCATTTTCATGCCAGCCAGGTAGGCTACATTCCTGTTGTAAAGATAATCAATGTGCTTAATATTAGAAATGTTGAGAAATAAATATAGTAGGCCTAGCCTATAGAAAGCTGATGGGATCCTCCTTTTTTTAGTAGAGGGCATCACTCTATTTTCTCGTGCAATAGCATAGCCTATAGAAATGTTGCGCATCATGAGCTCATGGGCTCTTATGAAGTGTTCGATTAGATTTTTGATTTCATTTGCATTGATGTCAGAGTGATTAGAAGGACAATAGAGTGCTGAGTACCAGGCAGTTAGCAAGTTTGGTAGGCTACTAATGACCATGAGCAGCATCAGAGCTTGGAGAAGCCTAATTACCCTGACTAGACGGTCACGTGGAATTTGACTGCCTTCATGACTGGTGACCGCCATTGTGGCGGTAATACGGTCACCGCAACAGCTCTAATCACAACCCTTCTCCTTTACATTAGAGCCCTCCATGCGTTACAAATCACTTGTAGACTCCAAATTGACTGCAAGAAGCCTAAACAGATATAATATTTGACTAAAACATAATCATTTCAAACCTTGCTTACATTTGTATATGATCACCTATCTCTCTATTATGAGTGGGAATACTTGGGAACATATTTCCATAATTAAAATCACTTGGAGCTGATTTCCTGGTGTTTTTACAGTCTTTTATTTCCCCACCCAAAAAAAAGAAAAAAAAGAAAGAAAGAAAACGTTTTTGCTCAGAGAACTTGGGCGGCCAAATAAACCACCTGCGAGCCAAATTGGTTGGGCATAAAAGGTTGGGGAACCCTGTTGGGGAACCCTGAAATAGATCTCTCTCGCTCTCTCTCTCTCTCTCTCTTTCTCTGTAGCGATGCTATGGTCCTAGTGTGATAATGAATACAGTGAATTATCTCTCAGTCGTGGACATGCAGACCATGTTCTCCCTCTGACAGATGCAACACACACACACACACAAACAGACACACACTCCTTTCTCAAGTCAACCGTGTACAAAGGACAACATAAACTAGAATGGATGGAAGTAGTGCCTGAGCTGAAAACATAAAAATCGCAAAGGAGATGGAGGGAGAGAGAAAGAGTAATATAGCGTGACTCGAACCCTGACCTTCAGAATCCAACGTTTGTCCATAAGTCAAATTTCGAAGGTTAACTTTAGCCATTAATCCCGAATAGTTAAAGCTGCAATATGTAACTTTTTGGGCGACCTGACCAAATTCTCATAGAAATGTGTGTTATAGATATGTAATTCTCATTGAAAGCAAGTCTAAGAAGCAGTAGATCTGTTCTATGTGCACTATTTCTATGCTTCCCTGTCACGTTCGTTGAGTACAGGATTGGACCAAGGTGCAGCGTGGAATGCATACATGTTTATTAACGACGTTAACACACAACAAAACAACAAAAGCAACGTAACGTGAAGCTCACAATGGCTACACACAAACTAGCCAAACAAGAGTCAAGATCCCACAACCTAGGTAGGCAAAATGGCTGCGTAAGTATGATCCCCAATCAGAGACAACGATCGACAGCTGCCTCTGATTGGGAGCCACACCCGGCCAACATAGATCTAAACATACTAGATCTACACATAGATACTCACACCCTGACCAAACCAACTAGCGAACTCTATGTCAGGGCGTGACAGTACCCCCCCCCCAAAGGTGCGGACTCCGGCCGCAAAACCTAACTTAACAGGGGAGGGTCCGGGTGGGCATGTAGCCTCGGTGGCGGCTCCGGCTCCGGGCGTGACGTCCTCTCCCTTACTGCCTCCCCGTTGCACCCCTGGTCCGGTCTGGACCTCAGCGCGATGCTTCCCCTCTCAGTCCTCCCACGATGCACCAAGCCCTGTCTGGAACCTGGTGTGGGAGGCCCCGACCCTGGAGAGAGGCCGACGTCTGGGCCTGGACCCGGCAATCCCCCCGCGATGCCCCAAGCCCTGTCTGGACCCTGGTGTGGGAGGCCCCGACCCTGGAGAGGGGTTGACGTCTGGTTCTGGAGTGGAGCCGCTGACCGGAGCTGAACTGGACCCCGGTGGAGGGGACTGCTCTGGCACTGGACTGGAGCAGCTGACCGGGGATGGACTAGACACCGGTAGAGCGGTCTACTCTGGCACTGGAGTGGAGCCGCTGACCGGAGCTGAACTGGACCCCGGTGGAGCGGACTGCTCTGGCACTGGCCGTACCGGGCTGGGGACACGCACCACTGGTCTGGTGCGAGGAACAGGCATGGGCCGCACCGGGCTGGGAACATGCACCACTGGTCTGGTGCGCGGAGCAGGCACGGGCCGCGCCGGACTGGAGACACGCACCACTGGTCTGGTGCGAGGAGCAGGCACGGGCCGTACCGGACTGGAGACACGCACCACTGGTTTGGTGCGAGGAGCAGGCACGGGCCGTACCGGACTGGAGACACGCACCACTGGTTTGGTGCGAGGAGCAGGCACGGGCCGTACCGGACTGGAGACACGCACCACTGGTTTGGTGCGAGGAGCAGGCACGGGGCGTACCGGGCTGGCGACACGCACCACTGGTTTGGTGCGAGGAGTAGGTATGGGCCGTACCGGACTGGATACATGCACCACTGGTTTGTGCGGGGAACCGGTACGGGCCGTACTGGACTGGATACACGCACCACTGGTTTGGTGCGAGGAGCAGGTACGGGCCGTACCGGACTGGATACACGCACCACTGGTTTGGTGCGGGGTGCAGGTACGGGGCGTACCTAGCTAGGTAGGCGCACTGATGACACAGTGCGTAGAACCGGAGCAGGATATACTGGACCGTGCAGGCGTACTGGAGGTCTGGAGTGTAAAGCTGGCACAACCCGTCCTGGCTGGATGCCCCGTGTGCCCCCCCCAACATTTTTCTTGGGGCTGTCTCTCGAGCTTCCTTCGTTGTCAGCACTGTTGGCGCCGCCGTTGATCCTCTCCTTCCTGTGCTTCTACCTTCGCCCAGGGTCCTTTTTCCCGCAAATATCTCCTCCCAAGACCACATCTTCCCCACCTGTGTCCAGGGTGTTTGCTCCTCCTGGGCACGCTGCTTGGTCCGTTGGTGGTGGGATCTTCTGTCACGTTCGTTGAGTACAGGATTGGACCAAGGTGCAGCGTGGAATGCACACATGTTTATTAACGACGTTAACACACAACAAAACAACAAAAGCAACGTAACGTGAAGCTCACAATGGCTACACACAAACAAGCCAAACAAGAGTCAAGATCCCACAACCTAGGTAGGCAAAATGGCTGCTTAAGTATGATCCCCAATCAGAGACAACGATTGACAGCTGCCTCTGATTGGGAACCACACCCGGCCAACATAGATCTAAACATACTAGAACTACACATAGATATTCACATTACATAGATACTCACACCCTGACCAAACCAACTAGCGAACTCTATGTAAGGGCGTGACATTCCCGTTCTCGAGTTTCGTTTTTTGCGTCTTTTACTGTCGGTTTTGTACACCAGCTTCAAACAGCTGAAAATACAATATTTTGGGTTATGGAAAATATATTTCACAGCGGTTTAGATGGTACAATGATTGTCTACACTATACTTGCTTTTTTTGTCACATAAACTGAAATTAGGCAAACTATCAGAATATTTGCAACCAGGAAAAGGATGGGGCGATTTCTGCATAGTGCATCTTTAAGGTAAGATTTGGGATTGGGTTTACATTTTATTATTTTTTTTAAACAAGAGCCTAGCACTGTGATTGAACATGCGACACTCGGAGCTGGAGCTCGCGGCTTACGCCCATCCGCCATCCCCGTCCACAATGCCCTAGCAAAAGTCAAGCCTACTTCATGGTAATGGCGCTCACCGTTGCCCATAATGGCCAGTTTTGAAGTCATCTCCTGATATCTTGCTTATTTGGATGGACATCAAATTTCGCAGTGGCTCTTGAGAAACCTGGCTGCTTCAGCATCTAGCCAATTTCAGCTATCACCACGGAGGCATGTCAGGTGTCACAGAAAGGTATGTGTGTGTGTTTGTGTATGCGTGTGTATGTGTGTGTGTGTATGCACATGCGTGCGTGTGTTTGAAACCGTAAAGTGAATGTGGGTAGAAGGCTGAGAGAGACAGCAGGAAAGATAACATTTCTTTAACAGTGTGAATTGTAAAGGTGTCAGCATGCTTCATTTCGGCTGATGGCTTGCCGAAGTCGGCTAGGCGAACTAAACGAGTGTGCTCGCATACTCCCTTAAAAGACCTTCGCTTGAAAAAAGCGCAATAGTACTGTTTGTCCATTTTGAGACGTCAGAATAGTACTGTTTGTCCATTTTCTCAAAATAGTCAGAATTAATCTAAGATAACTCAAGAAATCTGTCATTAATTCTGACGTTTTTGCCGAGGAGATCTTAGTTGCGCAATTTTACATCTAACTAAGATGTTTAGTGTAGTATTGCTCAATGAAAAAATCTCCATGAAACGAGTCGTCCCTTTATTGAATAATCCCTACTGTTGACCAATCACCGACAAAGGGGCGTAGACTTCGGCTCCGAACTTTGGCATGCCTCTAGATTTCTTTGTGTGTATATATGCACAAACTCTTCCGAACTGTTTCGGCTGGGAAGCATATGGGTAAAGGGCTTATAGAGGTATAGCAGAGGGCCTGTAATTTCATATCTCCTTCATACCACACAATCATCATAGCTCCGCTCTGCAATACAGTGCCTTGTATTGAACTATAGCAGCATCATCACACTGAATAGTCCTACTGAACATCAGGGCACATTCAGTCTCCACACAGCAGTTGTATTGTTGAACACAAAACTTTGTTCTATAGATGTGGTCTCCTCCTACTGGGGGATGACACTACAGCACAGTGGGAGACTGTTGGTTACATCACCCTGATGCCTCTGGAGCTCGGATAGACAGAGAGCAGGGAGAGCATGGGAGGGAGGGAGGGAGGGAGAAAGGAGAGAGAACGAGAGAGAGAGAGAGAGGGGGGGGGCTGTACTGAGGGAATTCATACTGTAGCAGATCAAATCTCTAGTGTTTCAAGCTGGAGTATGTGTAAGTGTGTGTGTGTGTCAACCTCCCTCTATGCTTGTCACAAATCCGCCAGTAAAGCACCATGGAAACCAGGGTAGTCAGCAAACTCTGATTGTCAGTATCTTTCTGATGAATGCCATAGTGTGTATCATCAGTGTGTGTGTGTGTGTGTGTGTGTGTGTGTGTGTGCGCAATGTATGACTGTGCTTCCAGATACAGGCCTCTTGACTGCTATCCTGTGTTGATGGAGCCTGGCCTTCGAAATAATGGAGTCTAATTCCTTTCCACTACAGTGCTCCCATCTGCTGGCTTTGGGGGCCAGTAAAACCCTCAGTTACAATTATCCCATACTTAGAGAGGACTGCACCGTTAGCGTGTGTGTGACTCACTCACTCCCACTACAAATGGTGCAAGGAGTGTGTGTGGGTGTGTGGGTGTGTGGGTGCGTGTGTGCGTGTATGCGTGTGTCGTTCCGGGTGGACTGCTGCGTAAGCGTGTGCGAATCTCTCACTCCCCTCCTCTGGGATAGCGAATCCATGACAAATCGCCCTGAGGGAACATCACAAATGGTGTGTGTGTGAGAGAGAGAGCGAGAGAGAGTGTGTGTGTGTGGGGGGGGTGTGTGTGTTCGGTGTGTGTGTGTTAGAGTGTGTCCCACTCCCTTCCCATCGGAATGTCTCCAGGGATGATGGACGCTCCTCCCGGGACGTCACAGCATGAATCATTCCCCATATTCCTGGAAAGGCGAGGTGGACTGCACCAACCAACTCAACCCTGGGGAGGTGGGGGGGGGGGGCAGTTTATCTGCTGCTGCAGGTACAGTAGTGGTGGACATAAAGGTGGTGTTCTGGAGGAAGAGGGTATAATACAGCTAGTAATGTACAGTAGAATCACAACTCCATTGACTGTAATGGAGGAGTAGCCAAGTCATCCCCTATACAGTATAACAGCAGATCTTGAGGTATAGTGGTTATAACTGGGGCCAAGAGGTTTTCCGGACTAGGAAAACTTTGTGTGTGTGTATGTATGTGTGTACCTATGTATAATGAGTGTCTGAGAGTGTGTTTCTTTAAAGCTATATTGTGGGTAAGTTAAAGCTGCATTGGCCAGCAGCTTTGTAGAGGAGATAAAGCGGTCTATGTTTCCCGGCAGCTCTCTCTCTCTCTCTCTCTCTCTCTCTCTCTCTCTCTCTCTCTGCAGATTTATCCCTCTGCTTACGCCACCGCTTTTACTGCCCTTCTTCCCTCCTTCATTTATTCCTTCCATCCCTCCCTCTCTTCCTCCTGCTTCCATAATGGCTACCCACACTATCTCTCTCCCTTTCTCTCTCTCTCTGACTCTCTTTATGCCTCTCTCTCCCTCTCTCCTCTTTTTCTTTATATGTCTATCTCCACCCCCACCCCCCTGTACTCTCCCCTCTCACTTCCTCTCCTCCCTCTCTCCATCAGGGACGCCCTCAGTGCTGCCGGCTCCCCACAGTAAATCTGCCATATCGCTCCATAAAGCTGCTAGGGGCATGACTCTACAAATATTAAGAAAGAGGAGAATAAATAAATACAAATAAATAAAAGAGAAGCGCGTCTGGAGGGAGAGGCTTCTTCTTCACTGCTCTGTGAAAGTGTGTGAGAAAAACAAAATGGAGTCAAGCTGTAAAATATTTATCTCAGTGTCTCTGAGCGTCCCTCTCTCTGTTGGACTCACTGCATCAACACCATACACATACAGTGGGGAGAACAAGTATTTGATACACTGCCGATTTTGCAGGTTTTCCTACTTACAAAGCATGTAGAGGTCTGTAATTTTTTTATCATAGGTACACTTCAACTGTGAGAGACGGAATCTAAAAATCCAGAAAATTGTCAGGTGTTGCTGTAGATTGGTGTGGTGTGGAATCAGGCGCAGGACGCAGAAGTTAAGTCCAACAAAGACTTTTAGTAGAGCACACAAAAATACAATCCAAACAGCCCGGAGGCGAGAAAAGCGCACACTGGCGTAAACAAACGAGCGCACAAAACATGTGCGAAAATCCTCTCCTAAAATAAACAAGGAGGAAAGCTACAAATAGCGCACCGAAACGGGTAGCGCAACAACACGACAACGGGAACAATTACACACAACACCTAAACTCACAACAAGGAACTAAATAGGGTGCTTAATGAGACATAACACAAAACAGGTGTGACAAACAGACAAAACCAATCAAACATGAAACATAGAACGGTGGCAGCTAGTACTCCGGAGACGACGACCGCCGAAACCTGCCCGAACAAGGAGGAGGGGCCGCCTCGGCCGAAACCGTGACAAAAATCACATTGTATGATTTTTAAGTAATTCATTTGCATTTTATTGCATGACATAAGTATTTGATACATCAGAAAAGCAGAACTTAATATTTGGTACAGAAACCTTTGTTTGCAATTACAGAGATAATACGTTTCCTGTAGGTCTTGAACAGGTTTGCACACACTGCAGCAGGGATTTTGGCCCACTCCTCCATACAGACCTTCTCCAGATCCTTCAGGTTTCGGGGCTGTCGCTGGGCAATACGGACTTTCAGCTCCCTCCAAAGATTTTCTATTGGGTTCAGGTCTGGAGACTGGCTAGGCCACTCCAGGACCTTGAGATGCTTCTTGCGGAGCCACTCCTTAGTTGCCCTGGCTGTGTGTTTCGGGTCGTTGTCATGCTGGAAGACCCAGCCACGACCCATCTTCAATGCTCTTACTGAGGGAAGGAGGTTGTTGGCCAAGATCTCGCGATACATGGCCCCATCCATCCTCCCCTCAATACGGTGCAGGCGTCCTGACCCCTTTGCAGAAAAGCAGCCCCAAAGAATGATGTTTCCACCTCCATGCTTCACGGTTGGGATGGTGTTCTTGGGGTTGTACTCATCCTTCTTCTTCCTCCAAACACGGCGAGTGGAGTTTAGACCAAAAAGCTCTATTTTTGTCTCATCTGACCACATGACCTTCTCCCATTCCTCCTCTGGATCATCCAGATGGTCATTGGCAAACTTCAGACGGGCCTGGACATGCGCTGGCTTGAGCACGGGGACCTTGCGTGCGCTGCAGGATTTTAATCCATGACGGCGTAGTGTGTTACTAATGGTTTTCTTTGAGACTGTGGTCCCAGCTCTCTTCAGGTCATTGACCAGGTCCTGCCGTGTAGTTCTGGACTGATCCCTCACCTTCCTCATGATCATTGATGCCCCACGAGGTGAGATCTTGCATGGAGCCCCAGACCGAGGGTGATTGACCGTCATCTTGAACTTCTTCCATTTTCTAATAATTGCGCCAACAGTTGTTGCCTTCTCACCAAGCTGCTTGCCTATTGTCCTGTAGCCCATCCCAGCCTTGTGCAGGTCTACAATTGTATCCCTGATGTCCTTACACAGCTCTCTGGTCTTGGCCATTGTGGAGAGGTTGGAGTCTGTTTGATTGAGTGTGTGGACAGGTGTCTTTTATACAGGTAACGAGTTCAAACAGGTGCAGTTAATACAGGTAATGAGTGAAGAACAGGAGGGCATCTTAAAGAAAAACTAACAGGTCTGTGAGAGCCGTAATTCTTACTGGTTGGTAGGTAATCAAATACTTATGTCATGCAATAAAATGCAAATTAATTACTTAAAAATCATACAATGTGATTTTCTGGATTTTTGTTTTAGATTCAGTCTCTCACAGTTGAAGTGTACCTATGATAAAAATTACAGACCTCTACATGCTTTGTAAGTAGGAAAACCTGCAAAATCGGCAGTGTATCAAATACTTGTTCTCACCACTGTATACACACACCCACGCACCCGGGTAGACTTGTGTGTTTGTGTGTGTGTGTGTACTGGCTTGCCTGTATATGAGTCCATTAAAGGTAGTCTATTCGCCCTTGGTCAAACATGTTGGCTGAAAGCCGTGATATATCAGACCGTATACCACAGGTATGACCAAACATTTATTTTTATAATAGCAATAAGGCACCTCGGGTATATTGCATTGCGTCATTGTGTCGTGCCTAAGAACAGCCCTTAGCCATGGTATATTTTCCATCTACCACACCCCCTTGGGCCTTATTGCTTAAACAACCCACCTGTCTCCCTAACAACAACAAAACACCAAAGACAGGAGTGGCATTGTCTCTGCAAAGCACTCTGTAGAACAACACACACACTGTATCTGCCTGCCGTCCAATGCCTTTCACCCTGACAGACAAAGGGAAGCTGTTTAGCCATTCAGACAGCAGAAAACACCATGTGGACATCTGACTGTGCCCAGAACTCAGGCAATATGCTGTCACACACACACACATACACGCATGCACACACACACACGCATGCACACACACACACACAACTCGCCCACCGTGACCCCTGTCAACAAAGACAAACAGCGGTAGCGTAAGCCACCTCCTCCCCATGTGGACGACCAGGCTACACAACACTGGCACCATATGGAGACGCCATTGTTGAGGAAACAGTACCGGGACATTAGCATAAGCACCATTTGTAAACACCATTTGCATACACAGAAAATGGTTTTACACTGTTAGTGTTCTTCTTCCAGAGGTAAAACTGTCATCATCAATCTGTCTGAGAAAGGGAAGTTATAGACTGAGAGGATGTGTGAAGTCATTGCTTTCTCAGACGTTTAGAGATGCAGTTGTTGTTTTGGGTCTCTTTCTCTCTCTCTGGAGTATACACAGCCGCAACTCTAGTATACAGCAGCACAGAGGAGAGAGAGAGAGATACAGAGATTACAGAGAAAAACACAGCAGGACCATAGATAGAGAGAGAAAAGGACAGGTTTGGTGAAGCTCACAGTCCATAGCATACTGAAACAAACATGTTCAGATTAGTAGCCGCATCACACACACCTGGCAGCAAATACAGGCACGCACGCGCACACATGCACGCATGCACACACACACAGCTCCTACATATAATAAAAAGGTAATAAAGCCCAAGCTCTTACCTAGCTGTAGCTCCAAGTTGCTGATCTTGTTCTCAGAAGGATAAAGGATCTTTGGTGGCTTGTCAGTCAGAGGAGCTGGAATGAAGGAACACATAGTTTAGACATGTTAGATATTACTCTCAAACACTAGAATACCATGTCATTGTCAACACCACCTACAGAACCTTGCTTTGGTAAAGTCATAGGCCCTGTTTATATGAGTAAAGACTGAGGGAGGGAGGGAGAGACAGTGACCGAGATAGAGAGGGACAGTGAGAGAGAGAGAGAAAGTTTGTGAACTTATAAAGTCTCTGATGCAAGGCAGTCCTTCTCTGAAGCAAACAACTCCTAAAAGTACCTCCAGTCCTCCAGCAGCACATGAAGTCAGCTTCCTCAAATGCTCTGTTGTTTTAACTCTCCCTGACACTAAACCAGAACTCTCTAAAAGCAATTAAGCATTGACATAGTCTGCATCCTGAAACCAGAAAACAGACTAGCAGGAAGGGATCCTGATGTTGGAGGTCATGTCACATTCACAATGAACTAATGGACTTCAGTGGAGTGACAGGCAAGAACATCTCTTGTTGCCAAAGCAAAGACAACACATACACTAGATCTCCCTCTCTCCTCTCTTCCCTCTCTCCTCCTATGAATCTCAACTCTGTTACACTCCTCCTTAATCTCCTTTCTTCCCTTATTCTCAGTTATCTTTCACTACAGAGCAATATTGCTCTCTATTGCCCATAGAATCGACATGCAATTTGTTTGGCCTACTTATACACTAATACATTAGTCAGTGATTTGACAGACATGACACCAGTGAATGGTGTTCCGTGTTTGAACATATATCATGGTGAGTGTCTCATCAAGTATGAGAGAGCGAAAGAGAGAGACAGATAGAGAGAGACAGACATATTATGAGAGAGAGGTTAGGGTTAAGAGAGATAGAGAGAGAGGAGTGTGTTTGAAGAGTTATCACAATGTGTGTGTCTCTTTTTCTTTCTCTCTGTCTCTCTCTCTTTCTCTCTCTGTGTGTGTACTGTATGTGTCTCATTGAGTAGGAGAGCTGATGTTCTAAAGATGCTAATCGTCCAGACGGTGGATGTCAGGGCAGCTGGCTGGCTGGCTGGCTGGCTGGCTGGCTGGCGGAATGTGGGAATGTTTTCCCTGGGGAACTAGGAGAACACAGCACACTTTATTGCTGTTAAAAGCCTTTGTGTGTTTTGGGAGAGATATGTTCAGCTCTTCAAGAAGAGATGAAACAGAACGAGGTCATGTATGTACACCGCTTACCATTTAGAGACACAGAGACTGTGTGTGTGTGTGTGTGTCTGTGTGTGTGTGTGTGTGTGTGTGTGTGTGTGTGTGTGTGTGTGTGTGTGTAGGTGTGAAGGTGTGTGTTCAGAGTTGGGATTGCAATAATGACGGCTCTATGAATGTACCTACTAGCTCACTACACAGCCAGGTCACCCGTGATACAAGTCAGTATTCTACATCCATCCATGTCTGAGGACATTGGGAGATGACTTGCAAACTGGCCACTGTGAACACTGTTACCTTCAAGTAGGTTTCAGTTTTGCTAGTGTGGTGTGGGCAGGGGATGGCAGACGGACGTAAGCATCTGTCTCTAATTCCAAAGGTTGAAAGTTTGAATCCAGCGATAGAAAGTTGTTTTTTATATTTTTTACATTTGGAACAACTTCGACATTTTACATTTGAGAAACATGGATGAACGTCTAATTCTGACGTGAGACTGTGAGAGCTGGTAGCATTACAAGGTCATTGCAAAGGACACTACACAGTAGCCTAACACTGCAAGACAGATCAAATAATTCTAATATAACCATTATTTACCTTTTACATCACCTGCACATGTTTACCTATCCCAGCATGCCTTTGGGTCAACCGATGACGTGGTCACAACAGAGTCTCTCACAAGGTACCTAAAGACCTTTACCATACACACCAATGTGCATCAGAAACACTCTATAGTCCAATGTCCATATAGCTTGGTTTCATACACAGTGGATCAAAGCAATGATGAAAGGGCAGGTGTGTCTACTTTACATATATGCCAACATACTATGTGCAATGACAATGCCAAGATTGCCCCAAAGGCATGTAGATATAAAACTATAAGTATCAACAGACCGTATGACCTTTGACCAGGACTGCACCGTGGTGTGATCTGTTATGGGGAGTATAGCTCCACATATAATCCCTCTGTTTACATTATCTTTCTATTAACGGTGCTAACAAGTTTAAGTTGATGAAGAAATTTGAGGAAAGACTCTTCTGAGTAAGTTATGAGAGAGTAAGCTACACACATGCACAAACACATACACACACACGAGGCCTAATTACATTGCTGTGTGTGTGGAGTGGTGATGTGCTGGGTTTGTACTAAGGGCAGTTCGTTAGCCTGAGTCCTTCATTAGCATCAGCTCCTCAGACTGTCCTCAGTGGGCCCCTTACATCTAGACTTATTACCAAACCGCCATCTCTCTCTCCCTCTCTCTCTTTCTGTACTTCTCTTTCTCTCTACCTCTACTCTCTCTCTCTCTCTCTTTCTCTCTCTCTGTCTCTCTCTCTTTCTCTCTCGCTGTCTCTCTCTCTCTCCCTCTAACTAACTAACCAGCTGCTGCTGTTTGGGTGCATTGCTCTGGTTCTGTCTGTTTGTGGAGTTGCATAACTCCCGTCTGATGTTACTATTGATGTAATAACATCAGACTCTTACTACTAGGAGTATAGTATGGTTCAATCATCATAACCTCTTCTCATCACGCTTATTTACAAATGGTACACAGCAGCCAAACACTGGAAAAAACTTAATAGCACCGCTAATTTACAACCCTGCAGTGGAGCAGGTCGAGAGCTTCAACTTCCTAGGTGTCCAAATCACTAAGGACGTAAAATGGTCCACTCACACAACACAATCGTGAAGAAGGCGCGACAGCGCCTCTTCCCGCTCAGGAAGTTGAAAAGGTTTGGCATGGGCCTTCAAATCCTGCTTGGTATGGCAACAGCACTGCCCTCGATCGCATGGCGCTAAAGAGGGTGGTGCAGACAGCCCAGTACATCACTGGGGCCGAGTTCCCTGCCATCCAGGACCTCTATATTAGGCGGTGTGAAAGGAAGGCCCGGACTGTTAGTTCTCTCTGCTTCCACACAGCAAGCGGTACCGGTGCATCAAGTCTGACACCAACAGGCTCCTGAACAGCTTCTATCCCAAGCCATAAGACTGCTAAATTGCTAACAGAATGGCTACACAGACTATCTGAGTTGACCCTTGTATTTAATTTTTAATTTTTGCACTGTCTCTATGCACACTCACAGGACTCACTCACACACACTGACCCTATACTGACTCTACACACAAATACACACACTCACATACAACCATCATTTATGCTGCTGCTACTCTGTTTATCATATAGCCTGATGCCTAATCACCTTACCCTTATACATACATAACTACCTCTATCACTCCAGTATCCCTGTACATTGTAAATATGGTATTGGAACTGACCCTGTATATACTGTACTGCAGCTTCTTAATTTCTCATACTCTTCTTATTTTTTATTTTAATCTCGCGTGTTTTTGTTCTACCTTATTTTATTTTTTAGTGCTACATTGATATTGATTACTGCATTGTTGAATTTGGCGCTTGCAAGAAAGGCATTTCACTGTACTTGTGCACATGACATTAAAACTTGGTGTGTACATCTAAGTTGTGTGTACATGTGGGTCGATAATATATGTGTATGTGTGTGTGTGTGTGTTTGTTTGTATGTGTGTGTGTATATTATGTAGTTGTGTGTATGTGTGTATGTGCTGAATGTGTCAGGGTTAATGTGCTTAATGTGTGAGTGGGTGGGTTGTCTGACGTTGGTTGGAGAGGGGTGGTCACGGGATCTTTAACATGAGTGTTTACATTGTTAACAGGTAATCACACAGCACCAATTACACTGGATACTCATACCATTCTAATTACATATCAAACTGCTACGTACATAATTACACGACTGGTGATCCTATAGCTAATCATGTGGTGAGTAAACTAAAGTAGAGACAAATGAGGACAGAATATGTGTCGGGAGAGGGGTGAAAGGGATAGAGAGAGAGAGAGAGAGCACAAGGAAAGAAAGACAGATGTGAAGAGAAAAACATGAGTAGAGAAGAAGAACTGGAGGGGGAGAGAGAGAGAGTGACACAATTAGAAAGAGAGGAGAGAGTGACATACACACACACACACACACGCACACACACATAGTAGCACAACGTGCTCTTCTCCTTCCTTGGCATGCTACATTTGACTCTGAAAATCACATTACTTTAATTACCATTTCTTTATGGAGAAATACATTAATTACGTGGGTTCAGGAGGAGACGCCATTTAAACAGAGAGAGAGAGGGAGGCTTCGAACAGACTCATAACCCAGAAAACACTCTGATCTGCCTCAGACACTGCACTAACACAGCCACGAGATGAAGGGAAGAAAATAGAAAAACCAGCCAAGAATGCTCCCATGGATCTGAAAACCTGTGCTGAAAAGATGGAGGGAGGAAGGAGGTCGGAGGGAGGAGGGGGTATAAAAGAAACAGAATTTGAACAGAGAGAGAGAGGAGAGAGACATACACACACAGAGACACACAGTGAGAGAGAGTGAGACACACAGTGAGAGAGAGTGAGACACACAGAGAGAGAGAGAGTGAGACACACACAGAGAGAGAGAGTGAGACACACAGTGAGAGAGAGAGTGAGACACACAGAGAAAGAGAGTGAGACACAGAGAAAGAGAGTGAGACACACAGAGAGAGAGTGAGACACACAGAGAAAGAGAGTGAGACACACAGAGAAAGAGAGTGAGACACACAGTGAGAGAGACTGAGACACACAGAGAAAGAGAGTGAGACACAGAGAAAGAGAGTGAGACACAGAGAGAGAGAGTGAGACACACAGAGAAAGAGAGTGAGACACACAGAGAAAGAGAGTGAGACACACAGAGAAAGAGAGTGAGACACACAGAGAGAGAGTGAGACACACAGAGAAAGAGAGTGAGACACACAGAGAAAGAGAGTGAGACACACAGTGAGAGAGAGAGTGAGACACACAGAGAAAGAGAGTGAGACACACAGAGAAAGAGAGTGAGACACACAGTGAGACACACAGTGAGAGAGAGTGAGACACACAGAGAAAGAGAGTGAGTGTCACTGCCGGAAAAGGACAAAGAGGAAACACAATCACCATTGATCGCCATGGAGACCAGGAGAGGGCAGTAGGGAAACCCCAGCCTTTATCAGTACAACAAAGACCAAACAAGCACTTTATTACCACACACACACACACACACACACACACACACACACACACACACACAGTCAGGGGGCAGGTAGCAGTATGCAGAGCAAACAATGCTCTCAACCTACACAATTCTTTAGAAGACCTGTGACACACATTTTCAGTGAATCATAACATACTTGTGTCTTTATGCGTGTATAGGTATTTTGTATGTGTGTGTGCATGCCTGTATAAGTGTGTTCAGGTGCGTCTATCGTGATGTGTGTGATTGATGTCCTTTGTGAATCAGACATCCGATAATTTATGATTCACCATCTCATTGATGTGTGAGCATTGTCAACAGGTCTGTCTTTGTGACTGCTGCAGAGATACAGATGCCACAACTCATCTCAGGGAATACAGAGAGCCATCCATCAAGTCTGTGAAGATCTCCAAAATTGAAAAAGTTACTATAAGTCTTTGCTTTCAAATGAATGCTGCAAGCTATCAAGTTGAGGAGCTTGTACCAGTTAAGTGGATATGACTGTGTCTCTAGGCTTGTTTTAATGCACTTCTGTTCCAGTTTAGTAGCTTGAATCAGGCATAATTTGCAGAGAATTACCTAAGAAAACACAAATGTGAATATATTCACTGAGTGTACAAAACATAACACTACAAGGTGTCGAAAGCGTTCCACAGGGATGCTGGTCCATGTTGACTCCAATGCTTCCCACAGTTGTTTCAAGTTGGCTGGATGTCCTTTGGGTGGTGGACCATTCTTGATACACATGTGAAAAAGCGTGAAAAACCCAGCAGCGTTGCAGTTCTTGACACACTCAAACTGGTGTGCCTGGCATCTACTACCATACCCCATTCAAAGGCACTTAAATGTTTTTTACACTCAGTGTATAGTAGTTTTGCACTGTAGTGCATGTTGTTTTGAGCTTGGAGTTAATTTAAAATATATGTTCTATCACTCTGAAACCCTAACACCAGCCCACTGTGAGCCTGTGTATTAAGCTCTATGCAGACACAAGATTCAGAGTGTTGCAATGCCGTTTTTTGTCACAAAAGGGGTGGCTCCTTGTAATACGCTCCGGCATTCGACTAACTTTTTTACTACCTGAAAATTGAGACACGCCGTATCACTCCTTCACAGCCATGGGGGCAGTGTTGTCGCTTGGCTCCTATAGGCTACAGTATAGGCTATTCATCAAAGTAGCCTATTTTGCATTGATAACCAAATATAATCTCTGCGACTGTTCAAACAGTAAACCAAACAACAAGAATCCACCCAAAAAGGTATTTTGTTTAGAAGTAATAACTACTGATTACAGGCTATTGTGTAATGGTAGAGCCTGCTGTAGCCAACTAGGTAACCATGTGATTTTTTCTCCTTGATCAAAACATTACGTTCTATTTTTAGCTGATATGGGAATTAATACACAAGCATCATCTCAAACTGGTTTAATGTTTTAGGTTATACTGGCAAGTATAAGAATATTTGCCAGGGCATATATATTTTTATTATAAATCCGATTATTACACATACATTTACATTTTAGTCATTTAGCAGACGCTCTTATCCAGAGCAACTTACAGTTAGTGAATACATATTATTATTAATTTTTTTATACTGGCCCCCCGTGGGAATTGAACCCACAACCCTGCTGTTGCAAACACTCTATCAACTGAGCTACATCCCTGCCGGCCATTCCCTCCCCTACCCTGGACGACGCTGGGCCAATTGTGCGCCGCCCATGAGTCTCCCGGTCACGGCCGGCTGCGACAGAGCCTGGATTCGAACCAGGATCTCTAGTGGCACAGTGATGCAGTGCCTTAGACCACTGCGCCACTCAGGAGTACATGGAGATGTGGGAAGCTAAAATGTCTAGCTCGCTTGGTATGTTTTTAGCCAGGCTAAAGGCAGCTAGCCAAACAAATTTTTCTATGAAATATAAACAAATCTTTATGGAGTGTAAATACATACTAGCAAGGTGTGACGAGTACTGAGGATACGAAGAGGTAGGACGCAGACGCAGGAATCAACAATGTAAAAGGTTTACTTAACTGAGCAAGAGAACAACAAAGAGCGAGGACATGACATGACATGACATGACACTAACAATCACACACAACACAACACTGAACAGTCCAGGGCTATATAGGGGTGGTGATGAGATGATGAGGTGCAGGTGCGCTGGAGGTGATTAGGGTGCGTTGGGTTTCCATTCCGGTGTTGCCAAGGTGGTGCGCTCAGACCGTTGGCTCAGTAGACCGGTGATTAAGAGCGCCGGAGGGGAGCAACGGGAGGAGACGTGACACAAGGGAAGGTGACTCTTCCTTGCTTTCACAAAATTAAAATACAAAAATAAAAAACGTTGCTATCGCCCCCTTGTGAATGGGAGTGGGACCGGTGAGGATATCATGTTACCAAAAGGTGTCCGCTACTCCAAATATCCCACTCCATCCACGTGCACGCACGCACGTAGATCAACAGAGTGAAGCTTGTAGTAACCTTTAGCAATGTCGGATTCTATGGATATAAGCTGTGCATGTGTGTGTGTGTGTGCACAGTGGGACTCCATTGATATAAACGTTGTGTGTGTAGCTTTGTGCGCATGCAAATGTATGTGTGTGTGTGTGTGAGAGAGAGAGAGAGAGCGAGAGGGAGAAATAGACGGTGCGTGCATGCGGACCTGTGTGTATTAACACAGAGTGGGGACTCTATGGATATAAGATTTGTGATCAGTCATCCACAATCCCAATTCTGCTCGGCGGAGAAAATGCTCGCTGGACGTTTCAGACGGCTTATTCCGGGTGAGTGACTGCGGGGAAACAGCAAATTAATAAATTACGAATTAAGCTGGAATGCTCAGATCATTGGGCTTCTCACTGTCAAGACTGTGGCTGCTGGGAGATTTGTGGGAGAGGAACGCACTACTAGCAAATTGGTGACAAAGGTGAAAAAAAGAAAATAGAATGAAAATGAGAGATGCATAGAATGGAATCACTCCCACATATCGATGTAGAGACTGTGGTTTAGAATAGAATGTTGGTAGGCAAAGACATAGGAAAAGCAATACACGCACGCACACACACACACACACACACACACACTCCTGTGAGGTCCTGAATACAAGGCTGTGCTGTCCTGTGGTCCAGGTAATTAGCTCCCAGAGGTCGGTAGCACTTTACCTACAAAGACTGACCAGCTGAGGATGGACACATGAACAGGAAGAATGGAGGGATGGAGGAATGAAAAGGTGAAAACATCAGCTATAATATTCCATCTTTATCTTTCCCCAACAGTTTCCAAACGTGTCCTTCTGCAGTGGGATGTGATGCTGATGACGCAAATGAGTTTGGCCTTGGCCTAGATAGGAATCAGCTGCTATTGTATTCCTTATAATGTAATAATAATAGATGCAAGACCAAGTCCTGCTCTTTGCTTTACGCCCCACCCCAAGAGGACATGTTACCATGACAATGGGTGAGGTGAGGTGGATCCGGCCTTCCAAAGGGCTTCTTCTAGATGCTGATATGTGAAATGCAAACACTAATACACTGATACCCTCAGTCTCTCCTGAATGTCTGCTTACAGAGAAGCAACATCCTTGTGTGTTTGAGCCTGTGAACATTCCTATTAAAAATAGAGGTTGAGTCCCAAATACCCCCCTAGTGTAGTGTGTCTCTGGCCCATTGCCTGGATTAATGTATGGTGAATAGAGGGCCATCTGATACCCAGCCAGACTTATGCTGTCTGAGATGTTTTATTCATTCATATCAAACTGAAATGAGAAAAGAGACATATCATTAGGAGCCACTTCCTGGATAGATCTATTCCTGCCCCACTCCCACTCCTCGCTTCCCAAGGAATACCAGGAATCCTTAATTAACACCCAGGAACAGCACTCATTAATTATGGGAATGTCCCTGTATGTGACACAGTGCTTGTGTGTAATTTCAGAGTTGAGCACTGTTATGATACTGTGAACCTTTAGCGAAGTAAATACACATCATCCTACTGACATACATTTATTTTTACCAGGTAGAGGGAAACAATTAGAGACAGAAGTAGATATAGAGAGAGATAGGGAGAAAAGGAGAGAGAGAGAGAGAGACAGAGAGAGAGAGAGAGAGAGAGAGAGAGAGAGAGAGAGAGAGAGAGAGAGAGAGAGAGAGAGAGAGAGAGAGAGAGAGAGAGAGAGAGAGAGAGAGAGAGAGAGAGAGGGAGAGAGGGACTAAGAGAGAACATGTTGTATTGATTGCCAGGGTTTGCTGTTATTCTGCCATCTCAGCAGGTGTGTGTGTGTGTGTGTGTGTGTGTGTGTGTGTGTGTGTGTGTGTGTGTGTGTGTGTGTGTGTGTGTGTGTGTGTGTGTGTGTGTGTGTGTGTGTGTGTGTGTACAGACATTCGGTTGCCCCTTAAATCTACAGGGCTGACAGCTCAGTCCAATAAGCTCTACCATCCTTCCTTACACAGCCTCAATACATTAGACTTATCCTAAAGCTGCAGTATCTGGCTACACATAGCGGAAAGACACTGTATACTTTTAAGTGATAATGCCTGAGAAGCTGGTGTTTGGAGGATATATTGGCACAGGTGTTGTTAGGCCCAAGATAAAGTCGAGGGCCGGCAAACCGTGCCAATATATCCTCCAAACACCGGCTTCGAGGGCATTATCACTTTTATACAACGGGTTACCAACATATTCAAATAATGATTGACATATTTTCATTAAAAACGTTATTTTCATGAATTTATTCATACTATTTCATCCTTCCACAAGATATAGTCCCGACACAAATCTAGGGTTGCTACCCAAGTCGGCTGGTTCTTCGTTCTAACGGTTCGGTTGATAGAGACGCGACCCTGTCGTTCAGTAATTTTGTTCTGTATCTATGGATACAGTCATTCGTTCTAAATGTTCTAAATGTTCCTTTGCCATACTGTGGTCCTCTGTAGCTCAGCTGGTAGAGCACGGCACTTGTAACGCCAAGGTAGTGGGTTCGATCCCCGGGACCACCCATACAAAAAAAAAAAAAACGCATGACTGTAAGTCGCTTTGGATAAAAGCGTCTGCTAAATGGCATATTATTATTATTATACTGGCTGGCAACGTTCTTATCCCTTGCTTGCTAGATAGCCAACTATGGCTAATTTACAGTCACGTCAAAAAGTGCAGCCAGAATAACAGCAAAGTAGCTGCATTTGCAGTTGTTTAAGTTGTTTTCTAGTGACATTTATTTGGATACATCCATAACAATGAGCTAATGAGGCGCAATTTCGCCTAGCATAGAACATTTGTTCAGAGGAGCTAGCCAACAAAACAGCTAACACAATCTAACACAATCACTTCAAACTCCCGAGTGGCGCAGTGGTCTAAGGCACTAACTGTAAGTCGCTCTGGATAAGAGCGTCTGCTAAATGACTAAAATGTAAAATGTAAACTGAAGCTGTAAAGACTGCAAACGAGTGGCGCAGTGGTCTAAGGCACTGCATCGCAGTGCTAGCTGTGCCACTAGAGATCCTGGTTCGAATCCAGGCTCTGCTGTAGCTGGCCGCAACCGGGAGACCAATGGGGCGGCGCACAATTGGCCCAGGGTAGGGGAGGGAATGGCCGGCAGGGAGGTAGCTCAGTTGGTAGAGCATGGTGTTTGCAACGCCAGGGTTGTGGGTTTGTTTCCCACGGGGGGCCAGTATGAAAAAAAAATAAAAAAGAATAATGTATGCACTAACTGTAAGTCGCTCTGGATAAGAGCTTCTGCTAAATAATGTAAATGTAGCTGCACTTTGTTTTGTTTTACCTTTTTTCAATTGACATTTCTTTGTATATATCCATACAAATGATGCCAGCTGATTCATGACTTCGACTGGCTGAGAAACGCTGTCTGCCTGTCTGTATCGTTCCGACTCCCAACATGTTCATTACTATGGGACAGCTGGAGATCAAATTTGAATATTGAAACAAATGTCGGAGAGACAGACAGCAAGGTTTATACAAATCTCCGCTGTTGAAAACTACATGTTAGTCTAAAAGAAATATAAGCTAATGTCTAGATGCTTTTTATAGTGGAGATCAAGTTTATAAATAACTTGGCTGGGCTGATGAGACAGTGGATTGCGCATTCAGATGGAACAGAGTTAATAGGTATTTTAACATCATAGATTTAGCCGGTGGTAACTTGTGAAATAGACACCGGCTGGAATGTGGTTTTAACCAATCAGCATTCAGGATTAGACCCACCTGTTGTATAAATATACATTATACACTGAAAGTGTATATTGTAAAAATGTGTACAGTGTAATACATTTCTGTAGGATAATTTATTTGTTTGGTTGTTTTTCTGTCTTCTGTCAGTCATGGATGTCTGTATCATAATGATGCATGTGGACGCACACTTTAAACAAAGTCAACTTATAAGGCAAAATGAAGCCTTCCTTCATCCATTATTAGGAACACATATTTACTTCACTTCTAAATCTAGAACAAAACTCATTACTTAATTAAGCATTGATATGGTATAGCTAGTTTATTTCAAGTGTGACTTGACTTTAAGTTACATTTTTAGTTTGAGTGGGCTTAATTAAATCTCACAGTTTCCAGAAATGTGTTAAGTATTTCAAAACAATGTTAATGTTATACGACTCATCACTGAGGACATCTCCATTTGTTTTTCAGACATTCAACAGATTTAAAATGTACTCAGGTTCAGAAAGTAATTCTGGCGCATAAAAAATAAGTTTAAATCAAGCAGTGATGGAAAGTGAAAACTGTTTGAAATTAATGAGGAGCAGTTTTAATGGGCCCATTGTTTATAGAATAACGAGGTGTGAGATAGAGGAGAGGAAGAGAGGATGAAAGGAGAGCGAGAGAGAGAGTTTGACACACTCAAGTAAAACAACTTTACGCATCTTTTTTATGTTATTTTTTATTTCACCTTTATTTAACCACGTAAGCCAGTTGAGAACAAGTTCTCATTTATTAACTGCAACCTGGCCAAGATAAAGCAAAGCAGTGCAATAACAACTACAACAACTCAGTGCTACATATGGGATAAACAAAACGTACAGTCAATAACACAATAGAAAATCTATATAAAGTGTGTGCAAATGTAGTAAGTTATGGAGGTAAGGCAATAAATAGGCCATAGTGCAAAATAATTACAATTTAGTATTAACACGGAGTGATAGATGTGCAGAAGATGATGTGCAAATAGAGATACTGGGGTGCAAATGAGCAAAATAAATAACAATGTAAATAACAATATGGGGATGAGGTAGTTGGGTGGGCTAATTACAGATGGGGTGTGTACAGGTGCAGTGATCGGTAAGCTGCTCTGACAACTGATGCTTAAAGTTAGTGAGGGAGATAAGAGTCTCCAGCTTCAGAGATTTTTGCAGTTCGTTCCAGTCATTGGCAGCAGATAACTGGAAGGAATGGCGGCCAAAGGAGGTGTTGGCTTTGGGGATGACCAGTGAGATATACCTGCTGGAGCGCATACTACGGGTGGGTGTTGCTATGGTGACCAATGAGCTAAGATAAGGCTGGGATTTGCCTAGCAGTGATTTATAGATAACCAGTGATTTATAGATGACCTGGAGCCAGTGGGTTTGGCGACAAATATGTAGTGAGGGCCAGCCAACGAGAGCGTACAGGTCACAATGGTGGGTAGTATATGGGGCTTTGGTGACAAAACGGATGGCACTGTGAGAGACTACATCCAATTTGCTGAGTAGAGTGTTGGAGGCTATTTTGTAAATGACATCGCCGAAGTCAAGGATTGGTATGATAGTCCGTTTTATGAGGGCATGTTTGGCAGCATGAGTGAAGGAGGCTTTGTTGTGAAAAAGGAAGCCGGTTCTAGATTTAACTTTGGATTGGAGATGCTTAATGTGAGTCTGGAAGGAGAGTTTACGGTCTAACCAGACACCTAGGTATTTGTAGTTGTCCACATATTGTAAGTCAGACCCGCCGAGAGTAGTGATTCTAGTCGGGCGAGTGGGTGCAAGCAGCGTTCGATTGAAGAGCATGCATTTAGTTCTACTAGCGTTGAACACCAGTTGGAGGCTATGGAAGGAGTGTTGTATGGCATTGAAGCTCGTTTGGAGGTTTGTTAACACAGTGTCCAATGAAGGGCCAGATATATTCAAAATGGTGTTGTTTGCGTAGAGGTGGATCTGAGAGTCACCAGCAGCAAAAGCGACATCATTGATATACACAAAGAATAGAGTCGGCCCGAGAATTGAACCCTGTGGCACCCCCATAGAGACTGCCAGAGGTCCAGACAACAGGCTCTCCAATTTGACACATTGAACTCTATCTGAGAAGTAGTTGGTGAACCAGGCGAGGCAGTCATTTGAGAAAACAAGACTATTTAGTCTGCCAATAAGAATGCGGTGATTGACAGAGTCGAAAGCCTTGGCCAGGTCAATGAAGACGGCTGCACAGTACTGTCTTTTATCGATCGCGGTTATAATATCGTTTAGGACCTTGAGTGTGGCTGAGGTGCACCCATGAACAGCTCGGAAACCAGATTGCATAGCGGAGAAGGTACGGTGGGATTCGAAATGGTCGGTGATCTGTTTGTTAACTTGGCTTTCAAATACTTTCGAAAGGCAGGGCAGGATGGATATAGGTCTGTAACAGTTTGAATCTAGAGTGTCACCCCCTTTGAAGAGGGGGATGACCGCGACAGCTTTCCAATCTCTGGGGATCTCAGACGATACGAAAGAGAGGTTGAACATGCTAGTAATAGGGGTTGCGACAATTTTGGCGGCTAATTTTAGAAAGAAAGGGTCCAGATTGTCTAGCCCAGCTGATTTGTAGGGGTCCAGATTTTGCAACTCTTTCAGAACATCAGCTGTCTGAATTTGGGTGAAGGAGAAGCGCGGGGGCCATGGGCAAGTTGCAGCGGAGGGTGCAGAGCTGGTGGTCGGGGTAGCCAGGTGGAAAGCATGGCCAGCCGTAGCAAAATGCTTGTTGAAATTTATCGGTGGTGACAGTGTTTCCTAGCCTCAGTGCAGTGGGCAGCTGGGAGGAAGTGCTCTTATTCTCCATGCACTGTGAAGCAGACAGGGATATAAAAAATGCCACTCAACACGCACGCACACGTTGGCTTGTGATTGATTGAAGCGCAATGTTAAATTCATCAATCTATCATATCTAAGCCAATATGACACCAATGCCGATGAAACTTTGCAAATCAACTTGATTGGAGGTACACCACACACTCCCCGCCTTTCGTCATGATACCGTCTGGCCGATACCGAGAACCACATACTGGATCTTTAACAGGATCTTCAGCATTAGGAAAAAAATACTATTTCTTCCCCCGAACTAGGTCAATATTTAGGCGATGGATAAGAACGGGACTACAGTGACCATTAGACTTGCCACCTTTCGGACTGAATAGGTTTGTAGGGGCAATAGTTTTGATTACATTTATAATTTATCGCTCTCATGTGCTCATTTCTGAGAACCAGCGAGTAGAGGACGGAAATGATTAGATTTCTTCAACTCCAAACTGATATGGAATACATCTTTGATTAGGAGAACTTTGCTCATACTGTATGTGTGTGTGAAGGGGTATCACGACTTCCTCCGAAGCTGCCTCCCCTCCTTGTTTGGGCAGGCTTCGGTGTTCGTCGTCACTGGCCTTCTAGCCACTGCCACTCCATATCTCATCATTCCATTTGTCTTGTCTTGTCAATTACACACACCTAGTTCATATTCCCCTCATTAGTATGTGTTTAAGTGTTCGCTCTGCCCCCTTGTCCTTGTGGGTGATTGTTTATTGTGAGGATTAGTAGCTCGGTTGAGCTCAGTATTTTGTATTGCCAGGGTATTTTTCCCCGTGTGCATGTTTGTTCCAATGCGTCTGTTTTGCGCACTGGACTGGGTCGCTGGATTACGGAATAAACTCTGTATACTGTGATTTACCCTCCTGCGCCTGACTCCTTAAAATCCCGCATCACAGAATCACCCACCACAAATGGAGTCAGCGGGAGAGGAGCGCAAGCCTGGAGTCGTGGCACGGGTCCAGGAGCATTCAACAACGCTAGCCAGCTTGGGAGAAGCGATGGATCGGGTTCTCCTGGTCGTCCAATGCCTAGAGATGAGAGGATCAGATCTGTTGAGACCAGCTGGGCAACCGGATCCAGCCACCCACACCCCAGCACCAAGAGGGATCCATATATCCCGACCACGGGAGTTCGACGGGACAGCTGCTCTCTGCCAGGGATTCCTCCTCCAACTGGAGCTCTACTTCTCCAGCATCAGCCCGGCCCCATCGGAGCGGGAGAAGGTGTCCGCCCTTGTCTCTTGCCTCTCGGCGAAAGCCCTGGAGTGGGCCAACGCGTAGTGGACGAAGGAGGAGTCGCGTTGGACAACTATGGGGAGTTCACTCTCCTCTTTCGGGCTGTCTTCCATCACCCGCCCGAAGTTCGAGAGGTGGGCGAGCGGCTGGTCCACCTGAGGCAGGGGATGAGGCCTGCGCAGGACTTCTTCTTGGAGTTTCGGACTCTAGCAGCTGGGTCCGGGTGGAATGAGCGGGCCCTTATCGACCACTTCCGGTGCCATCTGCGGGAGGATGTCTGAAGGGAGCTAGCCTGCCGGGACACCATGTTGTCCTTCACGCAACTGGTGGACATGGCCATCCGTTTGGACAACCTGCTGGCGGCCAGAGGACGTCCTGGAGGGGGTCTGCCCGTTCCAACCCCGGCCGACTCGGATCACGAGCTGATGGAGCTGGGTGGAGCCGCGATCCAAGAGAGCGGAGGACGACAGCGCCAGTGTCACTCTGGTGGCACAAAGGGACATTACACCGCACGATAACGTCAGCGTTCTTTTGGGTCTGGAGACGGGAGGCAGGGCACTCTCGCATCACCCCAGGTATTGAACATCCACACTTGTTCAGAGCTCTCTGCTGCGCACTGTATCCTACCCATCCACTTTCCTGATCACATTGTAGTTCCCCAGTGTAAGGTGCTAGTCGATTCAGGTGCAGCTGGGAAATTTATGGACAGGGCATTCTCACACAGTCTAGGCATTTCATTGGTTCCCCTATCCATTCCACTCCCCATCAGAGCACTCGACAGTCAACCATTAGGGTCCGGGTTTGTTAGGGAAGTTACCGCACCAATCACAATGGTTACCCACGAGACTCATTACGAGCAAGTCACATTTTTTATTATTGAGTCTCCTGCTTTCCCTGTGGTACTAGGTATCCCTTGGTTAGCACTCCACAACCCCACATTCTCATGGCCGCAGAGGGTTTTCACAGGGTGGTCACGAGAGTGTCAGGGTAGGTGTCTCGGTGTTTCCGTTGGTGCAACCATGGTGTAAAGTCCAGACAGTACATCCACCGTGCGCATTCCCCCCGAATACCTCGATTTGGTGCACGCATTTTCCAAAACGCAGGCAACCAAGTTACCACCTCATCAGGCGGGGGGTGCGCGATAAACCTCTGGGTAGACGCTGTGCCTCCCAGGAGTCATGTATATCCCCTGTCACAGGCTGAAACGGAGGTATAGAAACCTACGTCACCGAGTCCCTGCGCCAGGGAATTATACGTCCCTCCACTTCACCCGCCTCCTCAAGTTTATTCTTTGTGAAGAAGAAAGACGGCGGTCTATGCCCTTGCATTGATTGCACTGAACAAGGAGACGATACGATTTAGTTATCCTCTCCCCCTCATTCCTTCAGTGATCGAGTCAATGCATGGGGCACGCTTCTTCACCAAATTAGATCTCCGGAGTGCGTACAACCTGGTGTGTGTCCGAGAGGGGGATGAGTGGAAGACGGCATTCAGCACAACAACGGGGCATTATGAATACCTGGTGATGCCCTACGGTTTGATGAATGCTCCATCCGTCTTCCAGTCCTTTGTGAACGAGGTGTTTCGGGACATGCTTGGTCGCGGTGTAGTGGTCTACATCGATGATATTCTGGTGTATTCCACTACGCGCGCCAAGCATGTGTCCCTGGTTCGCAAAGTGCTGGCCCGACTGTTGGAAAATTACATTCAAGCCAAGGCAGAAATGTGTCTGTTTTTCCAGCAGTCCGTCTCCTTCCTCGGATACCGCATTACCACCTCAGGTGTGGAGATGGAGGGAGATCGCATCTCAGCCGGGAGTAATTGGCCGACTCCAACCACGGTTAAGGAGGTGCAACGCTTTATTGGCTTCGCCAACTACTATCAGAGGTTTGGCAAGGTCGCAGCTCCCATTACATCTCTGTTGAAGGGTGGGCCGTCCCGGCTCCACTGGTCTGCTGAGGCTGACAGGGCCTTCAGTAACCTGAGGGGTCTGTTCACCTCAGCTCCGGTACTGGCCCACCCCGATCCATCACCACCATTCGTAGTGGAGGTGGATGCTTCCGAGGTAGGGATAGGCGCTGTCCTATCTCAACGCTCGGGCACGCCACACAAGCTCCGCCCCTGTACCTTCTTCTCTAAGAAGCTCAGCCCGGCGGAGCAGAACTACGACGTTGGTGATCGGGAGCTGTTGGCTGTTGTCCGAGCCCTGACTGTGTGGAGGCATTGGCTCGAAGGGGTGAAACACCCTTTCCTCGTCTGGACGGACCACTGTAACCTGGAGTACATCCGGGCAGCGATGAGGCTGAATCCTCGACAGGCCAGGTGGGCCCTATTCTTCACACTATCATACATTCCGGGTACAAAGAACGTGAAGGCAGACACATTGTCACGGTTGTATGACACAGAGGAGAGGCCCAGAGACAAAACCCCCATACTCCCGGCCTGCTGCATTGTGGGGCCGGTAGTATGGGCGATGGACGCGGATATAGAGCAGGCATTACGCACAGAGCCATCTCCACCTCAGTGTCCAGCTGGGCTGCAGTACGTGCATGCTCTTATCTGTGACCGTCTGATCTACTGGGCACACACGTCACCCTCCTCTGGTCACCCAGGTATCGGTCATACAGTGTGCTACCTGACCTGAAAGTACTGGTGGCCTACCTTGGCTAAGGACATGCCTTACTCTGCTCGGTGTGCGCCCAGAGTAAGGCACCTAGGCACCTCCCAGCGGGTAAGTTACAACCTTTACCAGTTCCACAACAACCATGGTCTAACCTGAGTGTTGATTTCCTTACCGATCTTCCCCTCTCCCAAGGTAACACCACCATCCTGGTTGTTGTGGACCGCTTTTCCAAGGCCTGCCGCCTCCTTCTTCTGCCCGGTCTCCCCACGGCCCTTCAAACTGCGGAGGCCCTATTTACACACGTCTTCCGGCACTACGGGGTACCATAGGATATAGTGTCTGACCGGGGTCCCCAGTTCACATCCAAGGTCTGGAAGGCGTTCATGGAACGTCTGGAGGTCTCAGTCAGCCTGACCTCTGGTTTCCACCCCGAGTCTAATGAGCAGGTGGAACGGGTAAATCAGGATGTGGGTAGGTTCCTGCAGTCCTACTGCCAGGACCGGCCGGGGGAGTGGTCGGTGTTCTTGCCATGGGGCGAATATGCCCAGAACTCTCTCCGTCACTCCTCCACTAACCTTACGCCATTCGAATGTGTTTAGGTTACCAACTGGTTCTGGCACTGTGGCACCAGAGCCAGACCGAGGCTCCTGCGGTGGATGACTGGTTTCGGCGTGCGAGGAGACATGGTACGCTGCCCACGTCCACCTCCAACGCGCCGTGCGTCGTCAGAAGGCCAACGCTGACCGCCACCGCAGTGAGGCCCCGGTCTTCGTACCAGGTGATCGGGTCTGGCTCTCGAGCGGGAAGCTGCTTCTCCACCAGCCCTGCCGGAAGCTGAGCCTGCGGTTTGTGGGGCCGTTCAAAGTCCTGAGGAGAATCAACAAGGTTACCTATAGGTTATTACTCCCCCATGATTACCGTATTAACCCCTTGTTTAATGTGTCTCTCCTCAGGCCGGTGGTGGCTGGTCCCTCCGCCTCCTCTGGACATCGAGGGTGCCCTGGCGTACTCAGTCCGTTCCATCCTGGATTCGAGGCGTCGGGTGGTGGGCTTTCAGTACCTCGTGGAGTGGGAGGGGTTTGGTCCAGAGGAACGGTGCTGGGTCCCAGTGAGGGATATCCTCGATCCCTCCCTGTTGCGGGATTTCCACCGTCGCCATCCGGCTCGCCCTGCTCCGCGTCCTCCTGGCCGTCCCCGAGGCAGGGGTCGGCGCGCTGCTGGAGCTGCGCATTAAGTGTGTGTGGGGGGGGGGGGGTACTGTCATGACTTCCTCTGAAGCTTCCTCCCCTCCTTGTTCGGGTAGGCTTCGGCGTTCGTCGTCACCGGCCTTCTAGCCACTGCCGCTCCATATCTCATCATTCCATTTGTCTTGTCTTGTCAATTACACACACCTGGTTCATATTCCCCTCATTAGTACGTGTTTAAGTGTTCCCTCTGCCCCCTTGTCCTTGTGGGTGATTGTTTATTGTGAGGATTAGTAACTCGGTTGAGCTCAGTATTTTGTATTGCCGGGGTATTTTTCCCCGTGTGCATGTTTGTTCCAGTACGTCTGTTTGGCGCACTGGACTGGGTTGCTGGATTATGGAATAAACTCTGTATACTGTGATTTACCCTCCTGCGCCTGACTCA
Source organism: Coregonus lavaretus (assembly GCF_964263955.1). Taxonomy (NCBI): domain Eukaryota; kingdom Metazoa; phylum Chordata; class Actinopteri; order Salmoniformes; family Salmonidae; genus Coregonus; species Coregonus lavaretus. Next base: position 40,499 of record NW_028160230.1, read on the forward strand.
CGCATCACCAGGGGAACATACAGTAGGTAGAAAGGTACATCAACACATAAAAACAGCCTTTCTAAGGAGAGAAAGAGCTCAGTGGAGCCATATGAAATAAAACTTTCCAAAAGGGCAAACCATGAGCATTCCTATGTTTCCAATCCCTGGACCACATTCCCAAACCCTATACGGCTTCTCCCACATCCCTGACTCTGTATGCATGCAGCTGCTGCCTCTCTGAGGTCTTCCTATCCCCCCCCCCCCCACACACACACACACACACACACACACACACACACACCACCATCTGATCCAGCCCATAAGCTCTATACTGTTGAAAACTGAACATTAGTCTAAAATAATTGTGAGATAATGTCTAGATGCTTTTTATAGTGGAGATCAAGTTCATAAATTGCTTGGCTGGGCTGATGAGACAGTGGATTGCACTGTCAGATGGAACAGAGTAAATAGGCAATTTAACGTCATAGATGTAGCTGTCACGCCCTGACTCAGGGGACTCTTATATGTTGAGTCAGAGTGTGGTGTTCTATGTTGTGTTTTCTATGTTTCAGTCTAGGTGTTGTAGATCTATGTTTGGCCGGGTGTGATTCCCAATCAGAGACAGCTGTCGCTCGTTGTCTCTGATTGGGGATCATACTTAGGCAGCCTGTTGGCATGCATTAGTTGTGGGATCTTGTTTTTCCGGTTAGAGGCTTGCGTTGTGTGTAGCCTTAGGACTTCACGTTTCGTTCGGTGAAATAAACATGTATGCCTTTCACGCTGCGCCTTGGTCTGACCCGTCCTTAAACGAACGTGACAGTAGCTGGTGGGAACTTGTGGAATAGACACTGAATGGAATGCGGTTTTAACCAATCAGCATTCAGGATTAGACCCACCCGATGTCTAAAGTATCATACACATGGTTCAGTATGCTCTAATTCTCTACATGCTATATGTGCCAGTCCAAACTCAAATTAGTTATTTCTCAGATGCTTTTAAGTTACCTAGAGTTAACTCCTACAATACATGTAGCTCAAACAACAAAGAACTCCCCTGAAACTGGTCATTCATAAAATAGCCTACAAAATGGCTGAAACAGATTGTTGTTGGGTAGCATCTCTCTACCACCCAGTTTGGTAATGTGTATTTCTTCATAGAGCAGCAGAAGACATGGGTTCTCTCAGCCAAGGAGAAGCACTAGGCCTGTTGAATGTGTATTCATGTGGGAGTGTGTGCGTCTGAGTGTTTGTGCGAGAGGGCGTGTATGATTGCTAGAGGTTAGCTAGAGGCCAGCTAGAGGCCTGCCTGGTTGAGTGTGAGCATATTTGTGTATGTATGTGTGTGTGTGATATGGTCTGGGCAGGGTTGGTGTGCCTGTTAAGTGTGTATTCATGCGTGTACGTCTGTGTTTCTACAATTTAGAGGGCCTACTAGAGAAATTGTGTGTGTGTGTGTGTGTGTGTCTCTCTCTCCCTTCCATCTTCCTTCTCTCTTTTCCTCTTCTATCCTTTCCCTCTCATCTCCTGTTTGGGCCACACACCACTTTAAACAGTGGTTCATTTGGGAGGTGGGGGGGGATCTATAATGGATTAACTTAAACAATATACAACAAAAGCACATATGACAGCATACTACACGCTGCTAGTTACTAAATTGCTGTAATTGGCAGCTGTTTACCCCATTTCTTCTCAACCAAATAACATGTGATTTCTGTGTAATGCCCAGATGATGACATTCCAGTGGAGTGACTTTTCGTATTCAAACATATGAAGTTCTCACACAGGTACCGGGGCTCAGCCTCGCCTGGCTATCATTTGGATCATAGGTGCTGGGGCTCAGCTGGCCCAATTTAATCCCTGCCTTCAAAGCTGTAAACCCTGGCTCCTGCCATACCACCACAATCTCCCTGTGCTCTCTACTGCTGATTACACTATTGACATATTGACAGGCTGAGTGTGGGTGTAGTATAGCATAGTCTGCTATGTGCTCTCTCCTTTTCTCTTATTCTCTCAGCTCTGAACCTCTCTTTTTCTCCCTCTAATTTTCTGCTCTCTTTCTATGCCCCCTTCTTCCTCGCCATCTCTTTCTCTCTCTGCCCCCCACTACCTCGTTCCCTTCCCTCTCTCTGTGTCCTGTATGGTATCTGAGTGTGTGTGTGTGTATTAATGTCCCCCTCAGCTGCGGTACCTCTTGTACACGACACTGTTCTTCCATTAGGGGCCAGCTCACAGACAACATGTAGACGTTCAATAATGCAGACCTGTAGCTTAGAACTACTGCTGGAACACAACACTAGCAGACAACCAACCGCTCGGCGCTCCCCAATCCCCTCCCAGACCCGGCCTCCTGTCTGCTTCAGATAGCACATCAGTGGAACAGAGATACAGGAGCCATTACTGCCTGATAACACTGTAAAGAGTAAATACAGGCGGGAGAGAGGGAGTAAGGAAGTGAGGGAGGAGATGAAGAGAGAGAGCGGGAGAGAGAGATAGAGGGCCTGAAAAGATACAGGCAAACAGATACATAATGCAATAGGATGCAGAGGCTTAGTTGATAATATGTGGCTATCACACCAGGACATGACGGGAAAGCCCAGGTACCGTCGCACACACACACATACACACACACCTAACCGATGGACTGTGGGGAAAGCAGCCAGGTCACCCGTGACACAAGTCAGTATTCGATGTCCATCCATGTCAACTCCCCAACGGGCTCAGGAGGCGAAGGTCGAGTCATTCGTCCTCCGAAACATGACCCGCCAAACTGTGCTTCTTAACACCCGCCTGCTTAACCTGGAAGCCAGCCGCACCAATGTGTCGGAGGAAACACCGTTCACCTGATGACCAAGGTCAGCCTGCAGGTGCCAGGCTCGCCACAAGGAGTCGCTAGAGCGCAATGAGCTCAGTAAAGCCCCCCCCCGGCCAAACCCTCCCCTAACCCGGATGACGCTGGGCCAATTATGCGCCGCCCTATGGGACTCCCGAATCACGGCCGGTTGTGATACAGCCCTGGAGCGAACCAGGGTCTGTAGTGACGCTGCGCCACTCGGGAGCCCATCGAGAATTTTGTTTTAAGCCTAACCCTTACCTTAACCATTTGGAGTTAATGCCTAACCTTAACCTTAAACACTTCGGAATTTGTCGTTTGCAACAACTTCGAAATTTGAGGTTTGAGAATCATGGATGAACATCTAATTTTGACGTGAGACTGTGAGAGCTAGTTGGGGGAAAGATGGATACAGGAGCTGAGAGATGTGATTAACTCTGTTCTCGCAAATTACAACCAGCATGCCATGCAGAGACACTAATCGTAGGTGTGTGTATGCAGATGCGCCATGCCCATGTGGGGCACAGGGACATGAGCCCCCTCAGATTTGTCCTTGTTGTTGTTGTTGTTTCTCTGTAATACTACTAGCCATCTAGCAATTTTATGAGTTTGGCTTTAGCTAGCCCAGATAGGTTCCCAATCTCCAAACACATTACTAGCTACCAAGAAGTCATTTCAGACTATCAATCAAGTTAGAGTAGCTAGCTTGCCTAACTACAGGTAACTGCCAAAAATAATGGAAACACTAACATAAAGTGTCTTAAAAGGGCATTGGTCCAACATCAGCCAGAACAGCTTCAATGCACCTTGGCATAGATTCTACAAGTGTCTGGAACTCTATTGCGGCGCCATTCTTCCATGAGAAATTCCATAATTTTGTGTTTTGTTGATGGTGGTGGATAACGCTGTTTCAAGCGCTGTTCCAGAATCTCCCATACGTGTTCAATTGGGTTGAGATCTGGCAACAGATTGCCACGGCATATGGCTTACATCGTTTTCATGCTCATCAAACCATTCAGTGACCACTCGTGCCCTGTGGATGGGGGCAATGTCATCCTATGACCATGGTAGTCAAAATAATGGGCAGAATAATGACCTTCCCAGCATTTTTATACATGACCCTAAGCATGATGGGATATTAATTGCTTAGTTAACTCAGGAACCATGTGTGGAAGCATCTGCTTTCAATATACTTTGTATCCCTGATTTACTCGCGTGTTTCCATTATTTTGGCAGTTACCTGTATCTTAGCTGGCATGCCTGCTGGCAAGGTTGGTAGACTTTAGAAAAGCAAGCAATAACTAAATGTACTGAATAAGACACGTTCCTTTTTTTTTACATTCCTTTTTTTGGTTTTTCTCCCCAATTTCGATCTTGTCTCATCGCTGCAACTCCCCAATGGGCTCGGGAGGTGAAGGTCGAATCATGCGTCCTCCTAAACATGACCCGCCAAACTGCGCTTCTTAACACCCACCCGCTTAACCCGGAAGAACCAATATGTCAGAGGAAACACCGTTCACCTGACCTACCGAGGTCAGCCTGTAGGCACCCGGCCCACCACAAGGAGTCACTAGAGCGCGATGAACCAAGTAAAGTCCCGCCCTGGCCAAACCCTCCCCTAATCCGGACAACGCTGGGCCAGTTGTGTGCCGCCCTATGAGACTCCCAATCACGGCCGGTTGTGATACAGCCCGGGATCAAACCCGGATCTGTAGTGACGCCTCTAGCACTGTGATGCAGTGCCTTAGACCGCTGCGCCACTCGGGAGGCCCAAGACACATTCCTTAACACACCCCCTCAAGCGTCTTGGGACAGCCGATCTGCCAACTTCTGTCTGTAGCTTCTGAACAGTTTGGGCTACACACTAATATGACCCCTCTGTGGAAAGGTGAGACTCTCACGAACACATACATGTCGGTTTGCTCTAGGAAGCCCACAGGCCTCAAAACACTAGTCAAATCAAATCAAATTTTATTGGCCACATTCGCCGAATACAACAGGTGCAGACATTACAGTGAAATGCTTACTTACAGCCCTTAACCAACAGTGCATTTATTTTTAACAAAAAAAAAGTAAAAATAAAACAACAACAAAAAAAGTAAAATAAAATAACAGTAGGGAGGCTATATATACAGGAGGATACCGGTGCAGAGTCAATGTGCGGGGGCACCGGCTAGTGAGGTAGTTGAAGTAATATGTATATGTGGGTAGAGTTAAAGTGACTATGCATAAATAATTAACAGAGTAGCAGCAGCGTAAAAGGATGGGGTGGGGGGGCAGTGCAAATAGTCCGGGTAGCCATGATTAGCTGTTCAGGAGTCTTATGGCTTGGGGGTAGAAGCCTTTTGGACCTAGACTTGGCACTCCTGTACCGCTTGCCATGCGGTAGCAGAGAGAACAGTCTATGACTAGGGTGGCTGGAGTCTTTGACAATGTTGAGGGCCTTCCTCTGACACCGCCTGGTATAGAGGTCCTGGATGGCAGGAAGCTTGGCCCCAGTGATGTACTGGGCCGTACGCACTACCCTCTGTAGTGCCTTGCGGTCGGAGGCCAAGCAGTTGCCATACCAGGCGGTGATGCAACCAGTCAGGATGCTCTCGATGGTGCAGCTGTATAATTTTTTTAGGATCTGAGGACCCATGCCAAATCTTTTCAGTCTCCTGAGGGGGAATAGGCTTTGTCGTGCCCTCTTCACGACTGTCTTGGTGTGTTTGGACCATGATAGTTCGTTGGTGATTTGGACACCAAGGAACTTGAAGCTCTCAACCTGTTCCACTACAGCCCCGTCGATGAGAATGGGGGCGTACTCAGTCCTCTTTTTTTCCCCGTAGTCCACAATCATCTCCTTTGTCTTGGTCACGTTGAGGGAGAGGTTGTTGTCCTGGCACCACACGGCCAGGTCTCTGACCTCCTCCCTATAGGCTGTCTCATCATTGTCGGTGATCAGGCCTACCACTGTTGTGTCGTCGGCAAACTTAATGATGGTGTTGGAGTCGTGCCTGGCCATGCAGTCATGGGTGAACAGGGAGTACAGGAGGGGACTGAGCACGCACCCCTGAGGGGCCCCCGTGTTGAGGATCAGTGTGGCAGATGTGTTGTTACCTACCCTTACCACCTGGGGGCGACCCGTCAGGAAGTCCAGGATCCAGTTGCAGAGGGAGGTGTTTAGTCCCAGGATCCTTAGCTTAGTGATGAGCTTAGAGGGCACTATGGTGTTGAATGCTGAGCTGTAGTCAATGAATAGCATTCTCACATAGGTGTTCCTCTTGTCCAGGTGGGAAAGGGCAGTGTGGAGTGCAATAGAGATTGCATCATCTGTGGATCTGTTGGAGCGGTATGCAAATTGGAATGGGTCTAGGGTTTCTGGGATAATGCTGTTGATGTGAGCCATGACCAGCCTTTCAAAGCACTTCATGGCTACAGACGTCAGTGCTACGGGTCGGTAGTCATTTAGGCAGGTTATCTTAGAGTCCTTGGGCACGGGGACTATGGTGGTCTGCTTGAAACATGTTGGTATTACAGACTCAGTCAGGGACATGTTGAAAATGTCAGTGAAGACACTTGCCAGTTGGTCAGCACATGCTCGGAGTACACGTCCTGGTAATCCGTCTGGCCCTGCGGCCTTGTGAATGTTGACCTGCTTAACAGTCTTACTCACATCGGCTACGGAGAGCGTGATCACATAGTCATCCGGAACAGCTGGTGCTCTCATGCATGCTTCAGTGTTGCTTGCCTCGAAGCGAGCATAGAAGTGGTTTAGCTCGTCTGGTAGGCTTGTGTCACTGGGCAGCTCGCAGCTGTGCTTCCCTTTGTAGTCTGTAATAGTTTTCAAGCCCTGCCACATCCGATGAGCGTCAGAGCCAGTGTAGTACGATTCAATCTTAGTCCTGTATTGACTCTTTGCCTGTTTGATGGTTCATCGGAGGGCATAGCGGGATTTCTTATAAGCGTCCGGGTTAGAGTCCCGCTCCATGAAAGCGGCAGCTCTACCCTTTAGCTCAGTGTGGATGTTTCCTGTAATCCATGGCTTCTGGTTGAGGTATGTACGTACGGTCACTGTGGGGACGACATCATCGATGCACTTATTGATGAAGCCAGTGACTGATGTGGTGTACTCCTCAATGCTGTCTGAAGAATCCCGGAACATGTTCCAGTCTGTGCTAGCAAAACAGTCCTGTAGCTTAGCATCTGCGTCATCTGACCACTTTTTTATTAACTGGTGCTTCCTGCTTTAGTTTTTGCTTATAAGCAGGAATCAGGAGGATAGAGTTATGGTCAGATTTGCCAAATGGAGGGCGAGGGAGAGCTTTGTATGCATCTCTGTGTGTGGAGTAAAGGTGGTCCAGAGTTTTTTTTCCTCTGGTTGCACATTTAACATGCTGGTAGAAATTAGGTAGAACGGATTTAAGTTTCCCTGCATTAAAGTCCCCGGCCACTAGGAGCGCTGCATCTGGATGAGCGTTTTCCTGTTGATTTATGGCCTTATACAACTCATTCAGTGCAATCTTAATGCCAGCATTGGTTTGTGGTGGTAAATAGACAGCTATGAAAAATATAGATGAAAACTCTCTTGGTAAATAGTGTGGTCTACAGCTTATCATAAGATACTCTACCTCAGGCGAGCAAAACCTCGAGACTTCCTTAGTATTTGATTTTGTGCACCAGCTGTTGTTTACAAATATACACAGACCGCCACCCCTTGTCTTACCGGAGTCAGCCGTTCTATCCTGCCGATGTAGCATATAGCCCGCTAGCTGTATGTTATCCATGTCGTCGTTCAGCCACGACTCGGTGAAACATAAGATATTACAGTTTTTAATGTCCCGTTGGTAGGATAACCGTAATCTTAGGTCATCCAATTTGTTCTCCAATGATTGAACATTGGCTATTAGGATTGATGGGAGTGGCAGTTTACTCGCTCGCCGTCGGATCCTTACAAGGCACCCCGACCTACGTCCACGATATCTCCGTCTCTTCCTCATGCGAATGACGGGGATTTGGGCCTTGTCGGGTGTCTGTATGATATCCTTCGCGGCCGCCTCGTTGAAGAAAAAATATTTGTCCAATACGAGGTGAGTAATCGCTGTCCTGATATCCAGAAGCTCTTTTTGGTTATAAGAGACGATGGCAGAAACATTATGTACAAAATAAATTACAAATAACGCGGAAAAACACACATAATAGTACAATTGGTTAGAGGGCTGTAAAACGGCAGCCATCTTCTCCGGCGCTGTTCGTTAGGAGAGGTCCCTCGTGATAAAAAATGTATGGAAGTATATATGGAGACTGTTTAGTGCCAAAAATAAGTGGTTAACCTTTTCACACGCAATTTCCTAATATCTCTAACGGTCGCCACAGCATGAGTTGTTTTATGCACGTGATGTCAGAATGCACTCACTGTTCCAAAATGTGATTGTTACGCAACAGGACAGTTATCACACGCTGCCTGCTAATTATCTATAGGTTATGTTTCAACTTGTCAATTTCAAATTATTTTCGAACAAGTTTTATTTTCGAACAACAGTTTGAATTGAGGTGTGTTCCGCCTCCTCATTAATTCACATAGAAGTAGCCCATTTCAGTGTTGCGGGCAATTTATGCTTTACTGAGCCGGACAAACTTCTCTCTTTGAGGAGAGCCTGAGCACTTCCCTAGTGTTTCCGCAGATCAAGTTTGCAGACATTTGCGCAGTCTTGCACGAACTGGCACATTTTCTGGCTGGCATTTTCAGTTTTATTCACATGTTTTCAAGTACTGGTGACAGCTAATGCATTCCGATTATTGCATTGATTGTAATGGACACCTATGATGTGTGTAAAATACTTTTTTGAAGGTTGTACTGATTATAATGAGCTAATGATAGAATCCAAGATGGCGTAGTAGTGCAGTCCTGTTTTTGTCATGTGTCTGTAAATAGCCTGTAAATACCCAGTTTTTTTGTATTTTTCGTACATATTTCCCTATCAGACTTTTCATCCTTCTACAAAATATACTTTCCTGCAACCCGCCTCACTCAATGTGGAACGGATTCTATTATTGACTTACCTTTTATCTAGAATCTCCAGTTGAAACTAGCTAGCCAGCTAACTAGCTACTTGCTATTAGCCACAGTTAGCGGTATTTCACCCAGAACATTGGATTTTTCTGCCGGAAATAATTTAATCACTGGACATTAATCACCGGATCGCAACTAGCTAGCCGCAACTGAATGGATGTTGCTGTTTGGCTAATCACCACTGCCCCCGATGCAAGCACCAGTTAGCCTCGAGCTAGCCTAGAGCCAGGCCCATATCCCGGCTATCTACCTCTCGGTCTACCGGACGGGAGTAGCCAGCTAACTAGCTACTTGCTATCAGCTACTGTTAGCGGTTTTTCACCATTGTCCATGGCCTGCACCACCTACCAGCCAGCTCTAGCCTGGACTATTATTTGGCAAGTCTGCACTGTCTGCACAGCGCGTTATCGACCCAGAACATATCAGTTTATCTGCCGGAATCACTGAATCACTGGACCTTTAACTCTGGATTCATCGCTACCAGCTAGCTGCAACAAAATGGATGTTGTGGTTTGGCTAATCATCCTGAGCTAGGCCCATCTCCCGGCTATCTACCTCTCTGTCAACCGGACGGGACCACCTAGTGTTGACACGGAGCCCCGCCGATCCTACACGACTGGTCTGCCGACGAAATCGTCTGATGTGGTTACAACAGGCTTCCCGTTATGACGTCGACCACGAAGATTCCATCTGCTAGCCCCGGCCTGCTAGCACACGCTAGCCGTGGCCTCTTGCTCGCTAGTGCTTTAGCAGCCCCCGAACTACCTCCGAACTATCCTATTGCTGTTCACCGGACCTTATGATAACTCAGCTATACAGCTGATGCCTGCTGGACTGTTCCTTTTTACGGTACCGCATCCTGTTTATGTTTAGCCTCAGCCCAAACTGTGTCGTCATTACCAGCTGTTGTCTTAGCTCTCTCAAATTACACCTGTGATTGCTTCATGCCTCTCTCCCATGTCAATATGGTTAGCTTATTGTTGTTTCGGTTATTTCTAATTGTACTATTTCACTGTAGATCCCCCCAGCCCAGCTAAACCTGCCTTAGATAGCTCCTTTGTCCCATCCCCCATACATGCGGAGACCGACTCAATTGGTGCCTCCAGTGATGCTATCTCTTTCATTGTTACCCAATGCTTAGGTTTACCTCCACTTTACTCATATCCTTCCATATCCTTGTCTGTACATAATGCCCTGAATCTTTTCTACAATGCCCGGAAATCTGTCCCCTTTATTCTATGTACCCAACGCATTAGAAGACCAGTTCTTAAAGCCTTTAGCCATATCCTTATTCTAGTCCTCCTCTGTTCCTCTGGTGATGTAGAGGCTAACCCAGGCCCTGCAGCCCTCAGTATCATTCCTACTCCCCAGGCGCTATCATTTGTTGAATTCTGTAATCGCAAAAGCCTTGGTTTCTTGCATGTTAATATCAGAAGTCTACTTCCTAAGTTTGAGTTATTCACTGCGTTAGCACACTCCGCCAACCCTGATGTTCTAGCAGTGTCTGAATCCTGGCTTAGGAAGGCCACCAGAAATTCAGAAATGTCCATCCCCAACTATAACATTTTCCGTCTAGATAGAACTGCCAAAGGGGGTGGAGTTGCAATCTACTGTAGAGATAGCTTGCAGAGCTCTATCATACTATCCAGGTCTGTGCCCAAACAGTTTAAGCTTCTACTTCTAAAAATCCACCTTTCCAGAAATAAGTCTCTCACTGTTGCCGCTTGCTACAGACACCCCTCAGCCCCCAGCTGTGCCCTGGACACCATATGTGAATTGATTGCCCCCCATTAATCCTCAGAGTTCGTACTGCTTGGTGACCTAAATTGGGATATGCTTAACACCCCGGCCATCCTACAATCCAAACTAGATGCCCTCAATCTCACACACATTATCAACGGACCTACCAGGTACAACCCTAAATCCGTAAACATGGGTACCCTCATAGATATCATCCTGACTAACTTACCCTCTAAATACACCTCCACTGTCTTCAATCAGGATCTCAACGATCACTGCCTTATTGCCTGCGTCCGTAACGGGTCCGCGGTCAAACGACCACCCCTCATCACTGTCAAACGCTCCCTAAAACACTTTAGCAAGCAGGCCTTCCTAATTGACCTGGCCCAGGTATCCTGGATGGATATAGATCTCATTCCGTCAGTAGAGGATGCCTGGTTGTTCTTTAAAAGTAATTTCCTCTCAATCTTAATTAAACATGCCCCATTCAAAAAATACAGAACTAAGAACAGATATAGCACCTGGTTCTCCTCAGACTTGACTGCCCTTGTCCAGCACAAAAACATCCTGTGGCATACTGCATTAGCATCAAATAGCCCCCGCGATATGCAACTTTTCAGGGAAGTTAGGAACCAATATACACAAGCAGTCAGGAAAGCAAAGGCTATCTTTTTCAAACAGAAATTTGCATCCTGTAGCACTAACTCCAAAAAGTTTTGGGACACTGTAAAGTCCATGGAGAATAAGATCACTTCCTCCCAGCTGCCCACTGCACTGAGGCTAGGAAATACTATCACCACCGATAAATCTACAATAATCGAGAATTTCAACAAACATTTTGCTACGGCTGGCCATGCTTTCCACCTGGCTACCACTACCCCGGCCACCAACTCTGCACCCTCCGCTGCAACTTGCCCATGCCCCCCCCGCTTCTCCTTCACACAAATTCAGACAGCTGATGTTCTGAAAGAGCTGCAAAATCTGGACCCCTACAAATCAGCTGGGCTAGACAATCTGGACCCTTTCTTTCTAAAACTAGCCGCCAAAATTGTCGCAACCCCTATTACTAGCCTGTTCAACCTCTCTTTCGTAACATCTGAGATCCCCAGAGATTGGAAAGCTGCCGTGGTCATCCCCCTCTTCAAAGGGGGTGACATTCTAGATCCAAACTGTTACAGACCTATATCCATCCTGCCCTGCCTTTCGAAAGTATTTGAAAGCCAAGTTAACAAACAGATCACCGACCATTTCGAATCCCACCGTATCTTCTCCGCTATGCAATCCGGTTCCGAGCTGGTCATGGGTGCACTTCAGCCACGCTCAAGGTCCTAAACGATATTATAACCGCGATCGATAATAGACAGTACTGTGCAGCCGTCTTCATCGACCTGGCCAAGGCTTTCGACTCTGTCAACCACCGCATTCTTATTGGCAGACTAAATAGCCTTGGTTTCTCAAATGACTGCCTCGCCTGGTTCACCAACTACTTCTCAGATAGAGTTCAATGTGTCAAATCGGAGGGCCTGTTGTCTGGACCTCTGGCAGTCTCTATGGGGGTGGCACAGGGTTCAACTCTTGGGCCGACTCTTTTCTCTGTGTATATCAATGATGTCGCTCTTGCTGCTGGTGACTCTCAGATCCACCTCTACGCAGACGACACCATTTTGTATACATCTGGCCCTTCATTGTACACTGTGTTAACAAACCTCCAAACGAGCTTCAATGCCATACAACACTCCTTCAGTAGCCTCCAACTGATCTAAACACTAGTAAAACTAAATGCATGCTCTTCAATCGAACGCTGCTGGCACCCGCCCACCCGACTAGAATCACTACTCTCGACGGGTCTGACCTAGAGTATGTGGACAACTACAAATACCTAGGTTTCTGGTTAGACTGTAAACTCTCCTTCCAGACTCACATTAAGAATCTCCAATCCAAAGTTAAATCTAGAATTGGCTTCCTATTTCGCAACAAAGCCTCCTTCACTCATGCTGCCAAACATGCCCTCGTAAAACTGAATATCCTACCGATCCTTGACTTCGGCGATGTCATTTACAAAATAGCCTCCAACACTCTACTCAGCAAATTGGATGTAGTCTATCACAGTGCCATCCGTTTTGTCTCCAAAGCCCCATACACTACCCACCACTGTGACCTGTACGCTCTTGTTGGCTGGTCCTCACTACATGTTCGTCGTCAAACCCACTGGCTCCAGGCCATCTATAAATCACTGCTAGGCAAATCCCGCCTTATCTTAGCTCATTGGTCACCATAGCAGCACCCACCCGTAGTCTGCGCTCCAGCAGGTATATCTCACTGGTCATCCCCAAAGCCAAGACCTCCTTTGGCCGCCATTCCTTCCAGTTCTCTGTTGCCAATGACTGGAACGAATTGCAAAAATCTCTGAAGCTGGAGACTCTTATCTCCCTCACTAACTTTAAGCATCAGTTGTCAGAGCACCTTACCGATCACTGCACCTGTACACAGCCCATCTGAAATTAGCCCACCCAACTACCTCATCCCTATATTGTTATTTATTTTGCTCTTTTGCACCCCAGTATCTCTATTTGCACATAATCTCTTGCACATCTAGCATTCCAGTGTTAATACTAATTGTAATTATTTTGCACTATAGCCTATTTTTTTGCCTTACCTCCATAACTTGCTACATTTGCACACACTGTATATATATTTTCTGTTGTATTTTTTGACTTTATGTTTTTTTACCCCATAAGTAACTCTGTGTTGTTGTTTTTATCGCACTGCTTTGCTTTATCTTGGCCAGGTCGCAGTTGTAAATGAGAACTTGTTCTCAACTGGCTTACCTGGTTAAATAAAGGTAAAAAAAAAAAGCTATTTGCCAGCTATGTGTGGCGCCATGTTTGTTGACATTATACAATGCATTCTGGGTGTCACGTGAACTTCTGTCAGACCAAAGATGTTATACTGAGGTGAAGAAATGGTTCTCTCATCTTTCGAGTAAACTTCCAGAAGTGAATGAAGGGAAGTGAATGATCCTAGATGACACACCCCCTTCAACATACATACTGCAAACAGACCAAACTCATCTTGTCTCCTCTTATTATCTTTGGTTGAAGTGAAAAAACAAACATGGAAGCGTGCACAAACTACCCATTGTCGGATTACTTTCGATTACTAGAAAGTGTTTTACTCAATTATGTTGATCAATGTGTTATTATAAATAGTAATTGCTATTAGCTAATTCATATTGTGGTTTCTGTCACCCGAGAGTTCTCTAAATATGACCTCTTGTGTTACGTCAATCTCTCCGCAGTTAGCGCTAGGACTAATGTAGCCTACATTTTCCAATTTGGATGATTGTGTATGCTGTCGCTACTTCTGTGAATGTCTGAATATTGCATCCAAAAATAAACTGGTCACATTCAGGACATAACTTTGTAAGGACTGTGTTTGTGCGAAATGTTTCTGTGAAAAAAAAACTATGTGGCTAGCTCAAATGCTGACTGTTGCGTCAAATCAAACCGGTTTGATCGTACGCTGCAGGGACCACTGTAAAATAATCACACCCATTTGTTGGTACATGTGAAAATGTTAAATACATGTAAAGAAAACAATCTCAGATATAGGACAGACACTTCAGAACAAGGCAGCAAAGCATCGCCAAACCATCATACCACCACCACCATGCTTGACCTTTGGTATGATGTTCTTACTGTGGAATGCAGAGTTTGGTTTTCGCCAGGCATTACTGGAACCATGTCATCCAAAAAGTTATACTTTTGAATCATCTGTCCATAGAAAGTTCTTCCAAGAGTCTTGATGATCATCCAGGTGCTTTTTGGCAAACTTGAGTCAACTTTTTGGACGAGATGGGTCCCATTATGCCTGGCGAAAACCAAACACTGCATTCCACAGTAAGAACATCATACCAAAGGTCAAGCATGGTGGTGGTGGTGTGATGGTTTGGGGATGCTTTGCTGTCTCAGGACCTGGACGACTTGCCTTAATAGAAGGAACCATGAATTCTGCTCTGTATCAGAGAATTGTACAGGAGAATGTCAGACCATCCGTCTGTGAGCTGAAGCTGAAGCGCAGCTGGGTCATGCAGCAAGACAATGATCCAAAACACACAATCAAGTCTACATGAAAATTGCTAAAAAAACAACAAATTGGAAGTTTTGGAATGGCCTAGTCAAAGTCCAGACCTAATCCCAATTGAGATTTTGTGGCAGGACTTGAAACGAGCAGTTCATGCTTGAAAACCCACACGTCACTGAGTTAAAGCAGTTCTGCATGGAAGAGTGGGCCAGAATTCCTCCATAGCGACATGAGAGACTGATCAACAACTACAGGAAGCATTTGGTTGGAGTCATTGCAGCTAAAGGTAGCACAACCAGTTATTGAGTGTAAGGGGGCAATTACTTTTTCACACAGGGGAATTGGGTGTTGCATAATTTTGTTTATGAAATAAATGAAATAAATATGTAATTGTTGTGTTATTTGTTCACTTATGTTCCCTTAATCTAATATTAGGTTTTGGTTGAAGATCTGATAACATTCAGTATCACAAATATGCAAAAGTAGAGAAAATTAGAAAGGGGGCAAATACTTTATCATAGCACTGTATGTGGCAGGGACTCCAGACAATCACGGATTACAAAGGGAAAAACAGCCACATCGCGGACACCGACATCTTGCTCCCGGACAAGCTAAACACCTTCTTCGCCCGCTTTGAGGATAACACAGTGCCACCGACGCGGCCCGCTCCCGAGGACTGTGGGCTCTTGTTCTCCGTGGCCGACGTGAGTAAGACATTTAAGCGTGTTAACCCTCGCAAGGCTGCCGGCCCAGACGGCATCCCTAGCTGCGTCCTCAGAGCATGCACAGACCAGCTGGCTGGAATGTTTACGGACATTTTCAATATCTCCCTATCCCAGTCTGCTGTCCCCACTTGTTTCAAGATGTCCACCATTGTTCCTGTACCCAAGAAAGCAAAGGTGACAGAACTGAATGACTTTCGCCCCGTAGCACTCACTTCTGTCATCATGAAGTGCTTTGAGAGGCTAGTTAAGGATCATATGAAGGTAGGAAACAACACCACTACGTTGATCCTCAACACAGGGGCCCCACAAGGGTGCATGCTCAGCCCCCTCCTGTACTCCCTGTTCACCCATGACTGCGTGGCCATGCACGCCTCCAACTCAATCAAGTTTGCAGACGAAACAACAGTAGTAGACCTGATTACCAACAAAACGAGACAGCCTACAGGGAGGAGGTGAGGGCCCTGGCGGAGAGGTGCCAGGAAAATAACCTCTCCCTCAATGTCAACAAAACAAAGGAGCTGATCGTGGACTTCAGGAGACAGCAGAGGGAGCACGCCCCCATCCACATCAACAGCGCCTCGTCAACCTCAGGAGGCTGAAGAAATTCGGCTAGGTCCCTAAGACCCTCACAAACTTTTACAGATGCACCATTGAGAGCATCCTGTTGGGCTGTATCAATGCCTGGTACGGCAACTGCACCGCCCGCAACCGCAGGGCTCTCGAGAGGTTGGTGCGGTCTGCCCAACGCATCACCGGGGGCACACTGCCTGCCCTCCAGGACACCTACAGCACCCGATGTCACAAGAAGGCCTGTTCACCCCACTATCATCCAGAAGGCGAGGTCAGTACAGGTGCATCAAAGCTGGGACCGAGAGACTGAAAAACAGCTTCTATCTCAAGGCCATCATACTGTCACTAGCCGGCCTCCACCCAGTACCCTGCCCTGAACTGTCATTAGCCGGCTACCACCCGGTTACTCAACCCTGCACCTTAGAGGCTGCTGCCCTATGTACTGTACATAGACATGGAATCACTGGTCACTTTAATAATGGAACACTGGTCACTTTAATAATGTTTACATACTGTTTTACTCATGTCATATGTATATACTGTGTTCTACTGTATACTGTATTCCCCCTCAGGAGACTGAAAAGATTTGGCATGGGTCCTCAGATCCTCAAAAGATTCTACAGCTGCACCATCGAGAGCATCCTGACTGGTTGCATCACCGCCTGGTATGGCAAATGCTTGGCCTCCGACCGCAAGGCACTACAGAGGGTAGTGCGTACGGCCCAGTACATCACTGGGGCCAAGCTTCCTGCCATCCAGGACCTCTATACCAGGCGGTGTCAGAGGAAAGCCCTCAAAATTGTCAAAGACTCCAGCCACCCTAGTCATAGACTGTTCTCTCTGCTACCGCACGGCAAGCGGTACCGGAGTGCCAAGTCTAGGTCCAAAAGACTTCTCAACAGCTTCTACCCCCAAGCCATAAGACTCCTGAACAGCTAATCATGGCTACCCGGACTATTTGCACTGCCCCCCCACCCCATCCTTTTACGCTGCTGCTACTCTGTTAATTATTTATGCATAGTCACTTTAACTCTGCCCACATGTACATATTACTTCAACTACCTCACTAGCCGGTGCCCCCGCACATTGACTCTGCACCGGTACCCCCCTGTATATATAGCCTCCCTACTGTTATTTTATTTGACTTTTTTTCTCAACACTTTTTTTGTTGTTGTTTTATTTTTACTTTTTTTGTTAAAAATAAATGCACTGTTGGTTAAGGGCTGTAAGTAAGCATTTGACTGTAATGTCTGCACCTGTTGTATTCGGCGCATGTGGCCAATACAATTTGATTTGATTTGATTTGACATTGCTCGTCCTAATATTTATTTATTTCTTAATTCCATTCCATTACTTTTAGACTGTGTGTATTGTTGTGAATTGTTAGATACTACTGCACTGTTGGAGCTAGGAACACAAGCATTTCACTACACCCACAATAACATCTGCTAAATATGTGTAGGTGACCAATAACATTTGATTTTATTTGCTTTTAGCAGTAAGGCCAAATAAATTTTTTCATCAAATATGTTTTGGGGATAATTCAAGGGGCCTTAAAATTCAATCAAATAGCACAATTATCCTTGGTATGACCTTCTGAAAACAATTCCATATAGCTTAATAGCAACAACGGTTCAGCCATGAAATGGTAGGTCACACAAACTCACAGAATGGGACCGGCGAGTGCTGAAGCGCGTAGTGCGTAAAAATTGTCAGTCCTCGGTTGCAACCCTCAATACCGAGTTCCAAACTGGCGCTGGAAGCAACGTCAGGAGCTTCATGAAATGGGTCTCCATGGCCGAGCAGCCGCACACAAGCCTAAGATCACCATGCACAATGCCAAGCATCGGCTGGAGTGGTGTAAAGCTCGCCGCCATTGGACTCTGGAGCAGTGGAAACACATTCTCTGGAGTGATGAATCACACTTCACCATCTGGCAGTCCGAAGGCCAAACCTGGGTTTGGCGGATGCCAGGAGAATGCTACCTGCTCGACTGCCTATTGCCAACTGTAAAGTTTGGTGGACGAGGAGTAATGGTCTGGGGCTGTTTTTCATTGTTCGGGCTAGGTCCCTTAGTTCCAGTGAAGGGAAATCTTAACGCTACAGCATACAATGACATTCTAGACGATTCTGTGCTTCCAACTTTGTGGCAACAGTTTGGGGAAGGCCCTTTCCTGTTTCAACATGACAATGCCCCCGTGTACAATGCGAGGTCCATACAGAAAGCGTTTGTCAAGATCGGTGTGGAAGAACTTGACTGGCCTGCACACAGCCCTGACCTCAACCCCATTGAGCACCTTTGGGATGAATTGGAACACCGACTGCGAGCTTGGCCTAATCGCCCAACATCAGTGCCCGACTTCACTAATGCTCATGGCTGAATGGAAGCAAGTTCCCGTTCCAACATCTAGTGGAAAGCCTTCCCAGAAGAGTGCAGGCTGTTATAGCAGCAAAGGGGGGACCAACTCCTTATTAATACCTATGATTTTGGAATCAGATGTTCGACAAGCAGGTGTCCACATACTTTTAGTATATATATGGAACAAAAAATTAAGAGTACAGAGTGGGGTGGGGTCGAGAAGTTCTTACAAAAAAATGGGGTAGAAAAAATGGGGTTCCTGCTGAAAAAGTCTTACACTAATGTTGCACTTGATTGCAAATACATACATACATACAGTTGAAGTCTGAAGTTTACAAACACCTTAGTCAAAGACATTTTAACTCAGTTTTTCACAATTCCTGACATTTAATCCTAGTAAAAATTCCCTGTCTTAGGTCAGTTAGGATCACCACTTTATTTTAAGAATGTTAAATGTCAGAATAATAGTAGCGAGAATGATTTATTTCAGCTTTTAATTATTTCATCACATTCCCAGTGGGTCAGAAGTTTACATACACTCAATTAGGATTTGGTAGCTTGTCTTTACATTGTTTAACTTGGGTCAAATGTTTCGAGTAGCCTTCCACAAGCTTCCCACAATAAATTGGGTGAATTTTGTCCCACTCCTCCTGACAGAGCTGGTGTAACTGAGGTTAGTAGGCCTCCTTGCTCGCAGACGCTTTTTCAGTTCTGCCCACAAATTGTCTATAGGATTGAGGTCAGGGCTTTGTGATGGCCACTCCAATACCTTGACTTTGTTGTCCTTAAGCCATTTTGCCACAACTATGGAAGTATGCTTGTGGTTATTGTCCATTTGGAAGAAACATTTGCGACCAAGCTTTAACTTCCTGACTGATCTCTTGACATGTTGCTTCAATATATCCACATAATTTTCCATCCTCATGATGCCATCTATTTTGTGAAGTGCACCAGTCCCTCCTGCAACAAAGCACCCCCACAGCATGATGCTGCCACCCCTGTGCTTCACTGTTGGGATGGTGTTCTTCAGCTTGCAAGCTACCCCCTTTATCTTCCAAACATAACGATGGTCATTATGGCCAAACAGTTCTATTTTTGTTTCATCAGACCAGAGGACATTTCTCCAAAAAGTATGATCTTTGTCCCCATGTGCAGTTGCAAACCGTAGTCTGGCTTTTTTATGGCGGTTTTGGAGCAGTGGCTTCTTCCTTGCTGAGCGGCCTTTCAGGTTATGTTGGTATAGGACTCGTTTTACTGTGGATATAGATACTTTTGTACCTGTTTCCTCCAGTATCTTCACAAGGTCCTTTGCTGTTGTTCTGGGATTGATTTGCACTTTTCGCATCAAAGTACGTTCATCTCTAGGAGACAGAATGCATCTCCTTCCTGAGCGGTATGACGGCTGTGTGGTCCCAAGGTGTTTATAGTTGCGTACTATTGTTTGTACAGATGAACGTGGTACCTTCAGGCGTTTGGAAATTGCTCCCAAGGATGAACCAGACTTGTGGATGTCTACAATTTCTTTTCTGAGGTCTTGGCTGATTTCTTTTGATTTTCCCATGATGTCAAGCAAAGAGGCACTGAGTTTGATGGTAGGCCTTGAAATACATACACAGGTACACCTCCAATTGACTCAAATTATGTCAATTAGCCTATCAGAAGCTTCTAAAGCCATGACATCTTTTTCTGGAATTTTCCAAGCTGTTTAAAGGCACAGTCAACTTAGTGTATGTACACTTCTGACCCACTGGAATTGTGATACAGTGAAGTCTAAGTGAAATAATCTGTCTGTAAACAATTGTTGGAAAAATTACTTGTGTCATGCACAAAGTAGATGTCCTAACTGACTTGCCAAAACTATAGTTTGTTAACAAGACATTTGTGGAGTGGTTGAAAAACAAGTTTTAATGACTCCAACCAAAGTGTATGTAAACTTCCGACTTCAACTGTACATACATACATACATACATACATACATACATACATACATACATACATACATACTGTATATACATACATACAGTATAGGCTGCTACAGATGTAGGATCTTAATTTGAGCCAGTTTGCTACAGCAGGAAAATAATCCTGCAGCAACAGGAAATCAGAATTATTATGTGGATTATAATGAATGGTCATTTTTGTAGGGGATGGTACATTTATTGAAAGGGAAAATCAAGTGTGAAATCTGAAAGTGAAAATTACAAACTTCAGAAGCCTTTTTAAACCTCAAATACACTACAAGTTAAACATTTCCTGAATTGCACGAAAGTTCTCTTGCAACTGGGTGCTCAAATTACTATCCTAGATCTGTACTGTACTGTCTATAAAAACCTCACCCTCTGTAGAGCAGAGAGAGATGAAGGTCGTTCATTAGACCAATGCAGAATGTAAATCAATTTTCAGTACCTGAGAGACAGGTTTGCAGTCCAGGGCCCTTCTAGGAGGTATGGATAATGAGAACCACATTGCAGGTTCACTCAGAATGTTTACATTGTATACAAGGTGTACTGTAAACTGTGAAACCGACATATTGCATGCCCATCTCACAGACATTGTCATTGTATAATGATTGCAATCAATTGCCTTCATCTGCGATTGGTTGAATTGGGGCCAGGGTACACTCTTAGAAAAAAGGTTCCAAAAGGGTTCTTCGGCTGTCCCCATAGGATAACTCTTTGATTCCAGGTAGAACCCTCTGTGTAAAGGGCTCTACATGGAACTGAAAAGGGTTCTATCTGGAACCAAAAAGGGTTCTTCAAAGGGTTCTCCTATGGGGACAGCCGAAGATCCCTTTTAGGTTCTGGATGGCACCTTTTTTTCTAAGAGTAAAGAAGAGCGGAAATGAACTGCTTTTAAACAGTTAAACACTTACTGGAGCTTCTTTTACTTAGAGGCAAATCATTCATTCAAGGTCGGCTGTCTTTAAAAGTACACTTAACAAAACTATTTTGGAGTAAAGTGCATCTTCTTTTCCCCAGAACTCTGTTTTTAGCCAACTAAGCAAAACCCTTAAGCGATATACACTTTTTAAAGTCTCTAGCTCCCTCGGAGTGCCATGGTTGTTAATTGGTGCTCTTGCTCCATAAGCAAGGAGGAGGAGACTCACATGCAAAATGGAGCTAAAAAACTAAAATGGTGGTCTGTCTTAGAGGGTGATGGGACAGGCTCAGCAAAGATTAACTCCCAGGAGGCAAAGAGAGAGAGGGAGAGAAAGAGAATCTGCTCTCTGTTTTCCTTTTTTGCTCTGTCAATCATGGACCCGGAGAAAATCCATCCTCCCATCCATGAAAACTAAACTGGGCTGTCTAAAACAAGCAGAGAACAGTCTCAGCTATGAACTATACTCTCAGCTATGAATTCAACTGATGATTCATTAACACACACACGTACGCATGCACACACACCAGAAGTCCAAACAGCCACTCAGAAACGACGCTGCCTGCAACAAAGTAAGTGCTCTTACACTGCTGTGGCTAAACTAGCACTCATGCTAAGTGTTAAACAGTGAGTGCTAACAGAGCTCAACATTAGCGTGGTGTGATGGATGAGGAGGCCCTCCTCTCCCCCAGCTGTCATACTGAACCTTTAACAACTGAGTTCAATGATGCCAGTCTGAGGAGATTTGTGTTTCTCTGTTTGTTTGCCTCCCTCTCATTCTCATTCCAAAACCAATAAACGATGCGCTCTCCTCTTAACGATGCTATCTCTCTTGCTCTCTCTCGCTCTCCTCCTGCCTCATGAGACAGATGGAGATCATTAGTCTTTTATTTTGTATTTTCTCTCCCTCTCTCTCTTTCTCAGTCTCTATCTCTCAGCATCGCTCTCACACTCTTAGTAAATCTCTCTCTCTCTAGGACTTCATCTTTGTGTCTGTCCTCCTCTTCCCTCGCTCTCCATCTCTCTCAATCACTCGTTCTTCACACACTTGCTCATCTCCATCTAAATCTACACAGATTTATAGGTAATGTTTAACATGTCAACTCTAACAAGCAGTCTGTCACCAGTGTCACAGTGGCTTAGTCAAGTCATGCCACACACCTCTCAGGACGGGATGGACTGATGAGGACCCATTATACTGACATACATAGATGACTATCTATTGAACTTCACTGTTGAAAAATGAATGTAAGTGAGTGAGTTTTAAGTACATTTAGTCCAGGGTATTTTGCACAGCCACAGACAATAGCATCATAGCTCCAAGTCTACCAACTGATATAACAGTTGTTTGTACTGTCACGAACCGGCTCAAGTTCGCAACAAAAGGGAGACACGTGGAGACAAGGAATACCCAAAGTAAACATTTACATTTACATTTTAGTCATTTAGCAGACGCTCTTATCCAGAGCGACTTACAGTTAGTGAGTGCATATATTATTTTATTTTTTATTTTTTCATACTGGCCCCCCGTGGGAATCGAACCCACAACCCTGGCATTGCAAACGCCATGCTCTACCAACTGAGAACCTACAGCCTTAGAACATCCAATTTTGTGTCCTCTAAACTAATTTAAGTATATTTATTATGAAAATTGGCTTTGTGTTTTGAAATAGTCACACACATATATACATAAGCACAAGTGAAGTAGCTGAATAATCTACATTCCCCCGGAACTTTTTTGCCACTCACGCATCAGAAATGACATTCATTAAGCTCAAACATTTTTTCACCCAATTATACCTGTATGTATACGTGGTTTATAATATAATATCGACATGGCAACTGTTACTGGGTTACAACAATGTTCATAAGGATTCACTGTATTCAGCTAACAGTCCAATGATGTCTCCTGGATAGGAGTCCTACAACTTAATCTACTCTACCTCCCAACTCCAAATCAAACCCTAGTAGGGTCTAGGGGTCAGTTTGGGATTGAACATAACTCTTCTCTACCAGGTGAGACATCACTGGACCTAACTGACAAAAGTGACCCATACAGATCAGTGACAGACAGTGCATTGTGGGAATTGTAGTTCTTTAGTAAACTAATACTCCCCATACAGGACATCCTCCCATCTCCCACCATCAATCCATTCTCACTCTGTCTTCTCTCTCACGTCCTCTTGCTTCACCTCTTTCTTCTCCCCCTCAATTTTCTGCTCCTTTTCACTCTTCTTTCCCTCCCTCTTTCCTCCCTTCATCAGCCTCCCGAACAGAATGCAGGCCAGGGCGATGATGTGGATGATGAAGTAGATGGAGGTCCAGTAGTGGACGGTGTCGCTGGCCTTCAGCAGGACGAAGCCCATACACATGTAGTCATAGGCCCTCATCTTGAGGAACCAGTGGACCCAGTCGAAGGCACTCTGGCCCCGGGGCCCCAGCTTGGCCCTGACCGACGACTCCATGGCCGACTCAGCCGCAATGCACAGGGGGATGGTGAGGAAAGACAGGTAGTAGCCAGTATATATTTATTAGCTAAAGTAAACTAAATCAAATAACAATGGTGTGTGTAATCAGTAATGTAAGTGAGTGGTTGCATGCATAAATGTAATATTGCAAGGTGTTGAAAGGTGCCAAAGCAAACAACCAAAAAGCCACAAAGATACCACAACCAAAATCAAAGTATCTGCCTGGAGAGAGTCTCCTCAATGAATGTGGAAGAGGTCCATTTATCCTGGGACACACCCAGCCCAGGTGTTTCCCATGTAGCTGACGACCCTCCCAACTCCGCCCACCGGCATCCTAATAAGGAAACAAGAGCAAAGAGAGAGAATACGGCAGACAGAGTGGGAGGGTCGTCACCCCCCCCCCCCATAAAACCGGGGACCAACAAGGACCCCGGAACAACGTACCAGCCCCTGCGTCCCAAACCGACAAATTGTTACATGTTCACACCTCCACTTGCCTCAGCCATCATCCTCCTTCCCAGACCTCAGCAACCTTTACACACAGGAAGCAACATTTAAGAGGAAAGAAGAACACAAGTCTAGGAGGGGACAGACAGGAAAGATAGAACATGACAAAACCAAACAATGGTCAGTCACATAAACATTCAGGAACAGGGCGCACGAGAGAGCGCATCAGCAATCACGTTATCAGTCCCCCAGATGTGCCGCACATCTAGATGGAAGGATTGTAAAAATAAACACCATCTCATTATCCTCTGATTAGGACACCTCATGGACCTCAAAAAGGTGAGAGGGTTATGGTCGGTGTAGACCACAATAGGTACTACTCCCGACCCGACATACACTGCAAAGTGTTGTAGCGCCCATATGAGTGCTAATGCTTCTTTTTCAATGACCGAATAGTTCAACTGATAATGGTTAAACTTTTTGGAAAAGAAACTAACAGGCCTCTCAACCCCAGCCACATCTGCTTGCAGCAAAACTGCACCTGCCCCCACATGACTAGCATCCACCTGCAATGTAAATGACAAATCCACACGAGGAGCAGCCAGTACCGGAGTTGAGGTAAGCAACCTCTTTGCATCTTCGAAAGCCTGTTGACAACAAGAAGACCATACGTACACAGCCTTAGCTTTCAGCAAATCTGTCAAGGGAGCGACCACATTAGAGAAGTTCCTACAAAAACCACGATAATACCCAATCATTCCCAAGAAACGCATCAGTTCCTTTTTAGTAGTTGGTAGTGGAAAAGCATCAATAGCTACCACTTTAGCCCGAACAGGACGCACTTCACCCTGCCCAACCACCTTTCCAAGGTATGTAACGGTCGCCTGAGCAAACTCACATTTAGCCAAATTTATCGTGAGGTGACCCGCAGCCAGACGTTCGAACAAGGCTTGAATACGGGACAGATGTTCCTCCCAAGTATCTGCATATATCACTACATCGTCCAGATAAACAGCGCACCCGGCCAGACCAGAGACAACCCTGTTCATAAGTCGCTGAAAAGTGGCAGGCGCATTACGCAGGCCGAAACTCATAACCGAATACGAGTACAGACCAAAAGGTGTAATAAAGGCAGAGATTTCACGTGCCCTACTCGTCATTGGCACCTGCCAATAGCCCTTTAACAGGTCAAATTTGCTCACAAACTTAGCTGCGCCGACTTGATCAACGCAGTCCTCCATCCGAGGAAGAGGAAATTAATCCGGCTTAGTGACATCGTTTACCTTACGGTAGTCCGTATAAAATCTGACCAAGATACAGGGAGAAGCCCAACTGGAGAAAGAAGGCTCTGCTATTTTACTCTCTAGCATGTACCTGACCTCAGCATCCAGACAACGCAGTTTCTCTGAAGAAACTCTATAGAACCGTTGACGAATGGGGTCAGCATCTCCAATGTCAATATCATGTTCTATTAAGTTTGTACGTGTAGGTGTATCAGAAAACAACCCTGGAAATCTCTGAATCAAACCAACCATCTCTTTCCGCCCATCAACAGGTAGATGAGTAAGAAGGCTATCTAAAATCTCCAGTGTCTCTGAATTTTTCAATCTACCCTGCAGTATGCAGTCGTCGGGACCAGAAACATCTTCCTGCTCCTGCACAGACCTAGCATGACCAGAACCCAGGGAATAAACAGTATCAGCCAAAAGAACAGCCTTACCGTCCTCTGTAGACCCCCCCTGTTCAGTCTCAGAGGAACGTGCATAATAGGGTTTTAACAAATTTACATAGCACAGTTGGTGTGCTTTCCTCCGTTCTGGAGTGGCAACTAGATAATTTTGCTCAGTGTACTGGCACACCACTGTATAGGGACCTTGAAACTTGGCTTGAAAAGGAGAACCAACAATTGGCAGCAGAGCCAGAACCTGATCACCTGGACTAAAGTGACGAGGCTCAGCTCGGCGATCATATATGCTCTTCATCCTGTCCTGTGAAGATGATAGCTTCTCTTTAGCCATTTCACCAGCGGCATGCAAGCGTCGCCAAAAATCACACACATATGATAACAGGGACTGAGGAGGCTCGGGAGACTTCCAGTCATCCTGGAGAACAGATAAAAGCCCACGCACCCTATGTCCAAACACAAGGTCATTTGGGCTAAAACCCGTGCTCTCCTGTGAAACCTCCCTAGCGGCTAACAGTAACCAAGGCAACCCCTCCTCCCAATCCTTATCCATATCAGTACAATAAGCTCTCAACAAAGACTTAAGTGTTTGATGGAAACGTTCCAGTGCTCCTTGACTTTGCGCATGATAGGCGCTAGACAAGTGGTGTTTAATATGGAGCTGTTGGAGAACCTGACCAAAGAGATTAGAGGTGAAATTAGATCCTTGATCACTTTGAATGACCTTAGGGATTCCAAACAGTGAGAGAAACTGAGGCAAAGCTTTTAACACAGACTTAGTCATGATAGACCGGAGAGGATAGGCAGCAGGAAACCTAGTGGTCTGACACATCACCGTCAACAACTAATTACTACCCTTTTCAGAACGAGGCAGAGGACCAACACAGTCAAAAATCAGATACTCAAAAGGTTTACGGAGTACAGGAATAGGGAACAGTGGTACCGGCTTAATAGCTTGATTAGGTTTACCAGTTAATTGACAGGTGTGACAAGTTTTGATGAAATCAGAAACATCCATTTTTAATCTTGGCCAAAAGAAATGTCTTAATATGCGATTGTAGATTTTCCTCACACCCATATGTCCAGCAACGTCGTTGGGAGAAGTTGTCAGCACCAACTCACGAGGCTTAACTGGTACCACATTTTTACATTTCTAGTCATTTAGCAGACGCTCTTATCCAGAGCGACTTACAGTTAGTGAATATTATATATATTTTTTTATACTGGCCCCCCGTGGGAATCGAACCCACAACCCTGGCGTTGCAAACGCCATGCTCTATCAACTGAGCTACATCCCTGCCGGCCACTCCCTCCCCTACCCTGGACGACGCTGGGCCAATTGTGCGCCGCCCATGAGTCTCCCGGTCGCGGCCGGCTGCGACAGAGCCTGGATTCGAACCAGGATCTCTAGTGGCACAGTTAGCACTGCGATGCAGTGCCTTAGACCACTGCGCCACTCAGTACCACAACCTGACTAATCGCCTCCCCCAAAAAACAACTACCATGAGACATCCACTTTCTCATCAGGACCTCCTCTTGGAGAAAATAACCCTGTGCGACATCTCCCAACTGTTCCACAGGCACAATTTGGTCCCGCAACTCTTCTAATGTAGGGTCAGTCCGTTGCGCCTCGATTAAATCGGAGCGGGATACAGATAACGGGATAACAGGGAAAACAGTAACAGACTTCTTTGTGGTATTCTCGTTAGCCAGTTCCGTGACCAGGTCGTCATGGATCATAGAACGCGTCACTGCACACGCAGAGAAGACCTCTGGGAAATTCTGCGCACTCTCATCAGGAATCCCTACAATTGACGGCTTAGTGGAAACCACTAAAGATGGAAACACGATAGGCCACACACGCTCCGCAGCCAAGTTATTTCCAAGGATCACGTCAATACCCTCAATAGGCAATGAAGGACGCACCCCCACAACAACCTCACCTTTCACCAGTCCACAATCCAACATCAGTTTATGCAATGGAACTGACAGAGTGTTCAAACCTATTCCCCTAATTAGAACACTATTCCCTGAATCAGTGTCCGCAGAGAAGGGTAACACAGATTCCAACACAAATGATTCAGAGGCACCTGTGTCTCTTAGGATCTTTACTGGCACTAGGTTCTCACTTCCTAACGTAGACACAAAACCCTCCATAATGAAAGGTAAATAGTCGAGATCAATATGGCCTTTCACATGGCCCTGGGCATGAGACAATGAAGGCGCTGCTAACATTGTAGGCCTCGATTTACCATAAGCACCTGTACTGAATTTACCCCTAGACCTAAGAACCGGACATTCATTTTTCCAATGACCTAATTCTTGACAGTAGTGACACTCTTGACCAAAGTCAGTTTTACCACGGGAATCAGGCTCAACCCTAGTTGAAGGAAACTCTGCCCGGGAACCGAAGTATCTCGGCGAGCGAGGCACAAATCTCTGCGAACGCCCCCACTCACTCCGAATACGGGGTTCTGCAAAAACATTTTTGTGAGTCAACACATATTCATCTGCCAAAACCGCAGCTTCAGCGACAGTCTTTATTTTTCGTTCGTTAATGTACGTCGCTATACGATCAGGGATTGTGTCCTTAAATTGCTCTAACATAATCAGATCACACAGCCCTTGGAAAGTCATAACTGCAGAGGCGGAACACCAGCGATTAAACTGTGAAGATAATATTCGCGCAAACTCAACATGAGTCTGCTGATCTTCCCTTTTTAAAGTTCTAAATCGTTGGCGGTAAGCCTCAGGGAACAATTCGTAACTCTGTAACACAGCCGTTTTAACCTTATCATAACTAACACTGTCGGCTACACTAAGAGCTGAATATGCTTCTTGCACTTTACCAGTCAGCACACACTGCAACATCAAAGTGCGATCAGAATCAGGCCAACTCCTAGCGTCAGCAACACGCTCAAACAATGAAAAGAATGTCTCCGGGACCTTTTCATTAAACTGGGGCAACAACCGTAAGTTCCCAACAATATCAAATGTGTCTGGGTTACGACCAAAAGAACGACCCCTAGGTAACTCTGGATCACCTTCCCAGAGCAAACTCTCCCCTGAGAGCTTTCCTTCCCTAACCAACTCTAGTCGTTCTTGTTGCAGCTTGATTTTAGCACGCTCCATATCCTGTTTAAATTCCAATTCCTTTTCATATTTTACACGATCATGCTCCATTTTAGCTTGTTCATGCTCCATTTTAGCTTGTTCATGCCCTAGCTGTAACAGAAGCAGTTCTTTCTGCTGTTCAAAAAGAAGACCACTATGACTAACAGATGGAGCGGCCACTGTAACATCTCGGGGAGACAACAAGTCCTCAGCAGAGGCTGCCCCAGTGGTAACTTCAAGAATACCACAGAATACCACTCTCCATCAAATTGGCCTTCAATATTAACCTAATAGAAGTTTTTAGACGTTTCTTACTCATTTCAACCTTGTAGTGTTCAGCAACCTTCAACAGCTGTTCTTTAGTACATAATTCTAACAGTTCCTCTGATGGAAAGCAAATAAACTCATCTACATTAGACACCATAATCAGGAAAAAAATAAATATATGTATATATATCATAATAATCTCGCTCAACCCCTCTGCTGAACACACCAGACACAAGAGAAATGACAATCACACCGAGCACCACAGAAGAGAGATGGGATATGGAGCTTCCCCAAAACCTACAATACCTCAACCCTAGTCTTTGTGCGGATTCGCGGTGGGTAATTACGCACTGTAGCCCGCTGGCAAGGAATTAAACCCCCCAGCACGCTGGTAGATTCCCCCAAGCCACAGATGTGCCCCCGAGACAACTGCTCAATCCACAGACACCACACAAAAATAACAAACATTTAACCATGCCAAACATATTCTAAAATATAACACGTCACTAAGCCTATCAGGGGAAAAGGCTATAGCTCCAGGTAGCATATGTCACTACCCTACCCAATCTCCCACTGAGGTACACAGCCTATTATACTCACCTCCTCACACCGATGTCCCAACAGCGAGTAGAGCAAGAGTTTCCAGGCTGGGCAGGGCCTGGAAACTAACCAATGTCTCTCTCCAACGCAGTACACAACCCAAAAACCAAAGGCAACCAATACTGGGCCTATCAAACTCAAACAAACTAACACAATTTACAAACAAAGACCCTACAGAATTTGACATTAACTCCACGTTCTCCCAAACACAACAAGTTCAAGATCCCAGACGAGCCCCCACTTGTCACGAACCGGCTCAAGTTCGTAACAAAAGGGAGACACATGGAGACAAGGAATACCCAAAGTATATATTTATTAGCTAAAGTAAACTAAATCAAATAACAATGGTGTGTGTAATCAGTAATGTAAGTGAGTGTTTGCATGCATAAATGTAATATTGCAAGGTGTTGAAAGGTGCCAAAACAAACAACCAAAAAGCCACAAAAATACCACAACCAAAATCAAAGTATCTGCCTGGAGAGAGTCTCCTCAATGAATGTGGAAGAGGTCCATTTACCCTGGGACACACCCAGCCCAGGTGTTTCCCATGTAGCTGACGACCCTCCCAACTCCGCCCACCGGCATCCTAATAAGAAAACAAGAGCAAAGAGAGAGAATACGGCAGACAGAGTGGGAGGGTCGTCACACTACTATGTAACAATGTCTACCCATATGCTGTACTTAACTTTTTACAAGAATAATTGTGAAGTAAACAATTTGAGCACCACTTTATATAAATTGGAACAGTATGTCCACCCTGCAGTATTTAGTGTTGTGCAGCGTAGTACAATGTAGTACAGTGGTGCTTTAGAGGTGTTAACAGATCTCCCTCTGTCTCCCAGCACCTGGTGCCCTCTGGGCTAGATCCATCACTTCCTCCTCTACTTCCTGTTCGGCCCTGTCTCCTCATCTCTCATTATGACATCACAGAGGGAGAGCTCGGTATGCTCTGGCCACGTGCCCATCACTAAGGCCTCACTCCAAGAGACTGGAAGGTCTGGAGTTATTAATCCATGAAACAGACTTTATTTACAATTCAGCTGAAGGTCTTCCTCTCTATTAACAGTATTGTTCTACCTTTTCTTTTATTTCCTATGGTTAGCAAACACACGCATGCACACGGACACATGCATGCACGCACACACACACAATCACACACACACACAATCACACTCACTCACAATCACCCCCCCTCATATCTTTCTTTCATTGAATGGTGAGATAATACAACTAAAGGTGACCACTAGTGAGCTGATCAAGTGACCTTCCTGAGGCTGAGCTGGGTTAAATGGGTGCAGGGCTCACCTCTGTTTCTCTGCCTTTAAAAGCCTGTCATGTTCCCTGCAGGATATCTGACCCACCCTGACCACAAATCAAGCAGCAATTACAACCGTACACAACCTCGTTCTACACGGTTGACCACAGCCCCCTCTAGACTGCTACAGGAGCTGAGCGGTAGGACAGTTAAAGACAATTCTACTGTTACTGTTTAGAAATACACTATTCTACTGTGACTGTCTAGAAATACACTATTCTACTGTTACTGTCTAGAAATATATTATTTTACTGTTACTGTATAGAAACAGACTATTCTACTGTTACCATCTAGAAATATATTATTTGACAGTTAATGTATAGAAACAGACTATTCTACTGTTACTGTCTAGAAAGAGATTATTTCACTGTTACTGTCTAGAAAGAGACTATTCTACTGTTACTGTCTAGAAAGAGACTATTCAACTGTTACTGTCTAGAAAGAGATGATTCTATGGTTACTGTATAGAAAGAGACTATTCTACTGTTACTGTCTAGAAAGAGACTATTACATGGTTACTGTCTAGAAAGAGACTATTCTACAGTTACTGTATAGAAAGAGACTATTCTACAGTTACTGTATAGAAGGAGACTATTCTACGGTTACTGTCTAGAAAGAGACGATTCAACTGTTACTGTCTAGAAAGAGACAATTATATGGTTACTGTCTAGAAAGAGACTATTCTACAGTTACTGTATAGAAAGAGACTATTCTACAGTTACTGTATAGAAAGAGACTATTCTACGGTTACTGTCTAGAAAGAGACGATTCAACTGTTACTGTCTAGAAAGAGACTATTATATGGTTACTGTCTAGAAAGAGACTATTCTACAGTTACTGTCTAGAAAGAGACTATTCTATTGTTACTGTCTAGAAAGAGACAATTATATGGTTACTGTCTAGAAAGAGACGATTCTACGGTTACTGGCTGTTATACTAGGTAGCGGTCGAGGCAGCAGTGTGTTTGGTCCAGGCTGGCTGTTATACTAGGTAGCGGTGGAGGCAGCAGTGTGTTTGGTCCAGGCTGGCTGTTATACTAGGTAGCGGTCGAGGCATCAGTGTGTTTGGTCCAGGCTGGCTGTTATACTAGGTAGCGGTCGAGGCAGCAGTGTGTTTAGTCCAGGCTGGCTGTTATACTAGGTAGCGGTCGAGGCAGCGGTGTGTTTGGTCCAGGATGGCTGTTATACTAGGTAGCGGTCGAGGCAGCAGTGTGTTTAGTCCAGGCTGGCTGTTATACTAGGTAGCGGTGGAGGCAGCTGTGTGTTTGGTCCAGGCTGGCTGTTATACTAGGTAGCGGTCGAGGCATCAGTGTGTTTGGTCCAGGCTGGCTGTTATACTAGGTAGCGGTGGAGGCAGCTGTGTGTTTGGTCCAGGATGGCTGTTATACTAGGTAGCGGTCGAGGCAGCAGTGTGTTTAGTCCAGGCTGGCTGTTATACTAGGTAGCGGTGGAGGCAGCGGTGTGTTTAGTCCAGGCTGGTTGTTATACTAGGTAGCGGTGGAGGCAGCGGTGTGTTTGGTCCAGGCTGGCTGTTCTACTAGGTAGCGGTCGAGGCAGCAGTGTGTTTGGTCCAGGATGGCTGTTAAACTAGGTAGTGGTGGAGGCAGCGGTGTGTTTGGTCCAGGATGGCTGTTATACTAGGTAGCGGTGAAGGCAGTGGTGTGTTTAGTCCAGGCTGGCTGTTATACTAGGTAGCGGTGGAGGCAGCAGTGTGTTTGTTCCAGGATGGCTGTTATACTAGGTAGCGGTGGAGGCAGCAGTGTGTTTGTTCCAGGATGGCTGTTATACTAGGTAGCGGTGGAGGCAGCAGTGTGTTTGTGGCGTATTATAAATAAATGTCACACGTGAAGTGTTACAAAAGCACATTTTCAAATGTGAAATGTCACGTGAAATGTTCCAAAAAAACACGTTTTCACATGTGAATAGTTCCAAAAATACCAATTTTCACATGATTTCACATTATTATTATTTTCCACATGTGAAATCATGTGGTTCATCGTGTGATGACATTAAACTACACTGTTAGCCATTGCTGTTTATTTTGTGGGAACTTTTAGTAATTTTACAGTACATTTCTATAGTATTAGGATACTGTACTAGTGTTTTCTAGATTTTTACTGTCAATTGCAATACACTTCGGTAGGCTACTTTTTGGCCATCCTGGAAATTAACTTGGCATGCCTCACTTGCAATTGCATTTAAACTGATAGGATACTTTAGATGCACTTATTATTTTATAGTAAGTTACCAGCTACTGATTTGCGGTGAAAATAGTAGAAACAACTTTTAATGTATACATTTCTTTGGACCCCTTTTTCTCCCCAATTGCTAGTTACAGTCTTCTCCCATTGCTGCAACTCCCGTACGGACTCAGGAGAGGTGAAGGTCAAGAGCCATGCATCCTCCCCGAAACACGACCCCGCCAAGCCGCACTGCTTCTTGACACACTACTTGTTTAACCCGGAAGCCAGCCGCACCAATGTGTCGGAGGAACCACCGTACAGCTGGTGACCGAAGTCAGCGTGCATGCGTCCGGCCGTCACAAGGAGTCGCTAGAGTGCGATGGGGCAAGGACATCCCAGCCGGCCAAACCCTCCCCTAACCCCGACTATGCTGGGGCAATTGTGCACCGCCTCATGGGTCTCCCGGTCGCGGCCGGCTGCGACACAGCCCGGGATTTAATCCTAGTAAAAATTCCCTGTCTTAGGTCAGTTAGGATCACCACTTCATTTTAAGAATGTGAAATGTCAGAATAATAGTAGAGAGAATTATTTATTTCAGCTTTTTCTTTCTTTCATCACATTCCCAGTGGGTCAGAAGTTTACATACACTCAATTAGTATTTGGTAGCATTGCCTTCAAATTGTTTAACTTGGGTCAAATGTTTCAGGTAGCCTTCCACAAACTTCCCACAATAAGTTGGGTGAATTTTGGCCCATTCCTCCTGACAGAGCTGGTGTAACTGAGTCAGGTTTGTAGGCCTCCTTGCTTTTTCAGTTCTGCCCACAAATGTTCTATAGGATTGAGGTCAGGGCTTTGTGATGGCCACTCCAATACCTTGACTTTGTTGTCCTTAAGCCATTTTGCCACAACTTTGGAAGTTTGCTTGGGGTCATTGTCCATTTGGAAGACCCATTTGCGACCAAGCTTTAACTTCCTGACTGATGTCTTGAGATGTTGCTCCAATATATCCACATCATTTTCTTTCCTCATGATGCTATCTATTTTGTGAAGTGCACCAGTCCCTCCTGCAGCAAAGCACCCCCACAGCATGATGTGGTCCTCTGTAGCTCAGCTGGTAGAGCACGGCACTTGTAACGCCAAGGTAGTGGGTTCGATCCCCGGGACCACCCATACACAAAAATGTATGCACGCACGACTGTAAGTCGCTTTGGATAAAAGCGTCTGCTAAATGGCATATTATTATTATTATGATTATTATTATGATGCTGCCACACCCGTGCTTCACGGTTGGGATGGTGTTCTTCAGCTTGCAAGCAACCCCCTTTTTCCTCCAAACATAACGATGGTCATTATGGCCAAACAGTTCTATTTTTGTTTCATCAGCCCAGAGGACATTTCTCCAAAAAGTACGATCTTTGTCCCCATGTGCAGTTGCAAACCATAGTCTGGCTTTTTTATGGCGGTTTTGGAGCAGTGGCTTCTTCCTTGCTGAGTGGCATTTCAGGTTATGTCGATATAGGACTCGTTTTACTGTGGATATAGATACTTTTGTACCTGTTTCCTCCTGCATCTTCACAAGGTCCTTTGCTGTTGTTCTGGGATTGATTTGCACTTTTCGCACCAAAGTACGTTCATCTCTAGGAGACAGAACGCGTGTCCTTCCTGAGCTGTATGACGGCTGCGTGGTCCCATGGTGTTTATACTTGCGTACTATTGTTTGTACAGATGAACGTGGTACCTTCAGGCGTTTGTAAATTACTCCCAAGGATGAACCAGACTTGTGGAGGTCTAAAATGTTTTTTCTGAGGGCTTGGCTGATTTCATTTGATTCCCCCATGATGTCAAGCAAAGAGGCACTGAGTTTGCAGGTAAGCCTTGAAATCCATCACAGGTACACCTCCAATTAACTCAAATTATGTCAATTAGCCTATCAGAAGCATCTAAAGCCATGACATCATTTTCTGGAATTTCCCAAGCTGTTTAAAGGCACAGTCAACTTAGTGTATGTAAACTTCTGACCCACTGGAGTTGTGATACAGTGAATTATAAGTTAAATAATCTGTCTGTAAACAATTGTTGGAAAAATGACTTGTGTCATGCACAAAGTAGATGTCCTAACCGACTTGCCAAAACTATAGTTTGTTAACAAGACATTTGTGGAGTGGTTGAAAAACGAGTTTTAATGACTCCAACCTAAGTGTATGTAAACTTCCGACTTCAACTGTATTTAATAATTGATCAAGCCTACAAGCAATACACAACTCGATTATTATGGTGGGAGATTATAATACGGTTTTAAATACCCCAATGGACCATAAAGGAAATAACACTACAAACTATGACACTCATGCACTTAAGGAAATCCTGAATAGTATGGATATTTTGGAACTACTGGATACAGTGGCTTGCGAAAGTATTCGCCCCCCCCCCCTTGGCATTTTTCCTATTTTGTTGCCTTACAACCTGGAATTAAACTTGTTTTTTTTGGGGGGGGGGTTTGTATAATTTGATTTACACAACATGCCTACCACTTTGAAGATGCAAAATATATTTTATTGTGAAACAAACAAGAAATAAGACAGAAAACTTGAGCGCTTATAATAACTATTCACCCCCCCCCCCCCCCCCCAAGTCAATATTTTGTAGAGCCACCTTTTGCAGCAATTACAGCTGCAAGTCTCTTGGGGTATGTCTCTATAAGCTTGGCACATCTAGCCACTGGGATTTTTGCCCATTCTACAAGGCATAACTGCTCCAGCTCCTTCAAGTTGGATGGGTTCCGCTGGTGTACAGCAATCTTTGAGTCATACCACCGATTCTCAATTGGATTGAGGTCTGGGCTTTGACTAGGTCTTTCCAAGACTTTTAAATGTTTCCCCTTAAACCACTCGAGTGTTGCTTTAGCAGTATGCTTAGGGTCATTGTCCTGCTGGAATGTGAACCTCCGTCCCAGTCTCAAATCTTTGGAAGACTGAAACAGGTTTCCCTCAAGAATTTCCCTGTATTTAGCGCCATCCATCATTCCTTCAATTCTGACCAGTTTCCCAGTCCCTGCCGATGAAAAACATCCCCACAGCATGATGCTGCCAACACCATGCTTCACTGTGGGGATGGTGTTCTTGAGGTGATGAGAGGTGTTGGGTTTGCGGCAGACATAGCGTTTTCCTTGATGGCCAAAAAGCTCAATTTTTGTCTCATCTGACCAGAGTACCTTCTTCCATATGTTTGGGGAGTCTCCCACATGCCTTTTGGCGAACACCAAACGTGTTTGCTTATTTGTTTCTTTAAGCAATGGCTTTTTCTGGCCACTCTTCCGTAAAGCCCAGCTCTGTGGAGTGTACGGCTTAAAGTGGTCCTATGGACAGATACTCCAATCTCCACTGTGGAGCTTTGCAGCTCCTTCAGGGTTATCTTTGGTATCTTTGTTGCCTCTCTGATTAATGCCCTCCTTGCCTGGTCCGTGAGTTTTGGTGTGCGGCCCTCTCTTGGCAGGTTTGTTGTGGTGCTATACTCCGTGGGATGTTCAACGTTTCTGATATTTTTCTATAACCCAACCCTGATCTGTACTTCTCCACAACTTTGTCTCTGACCTGTTTGGAGAGCTCCTTGGTCTTCATGGTGCCGCCTGCTTGGTGGTGCCCCTTGCTTAGTGGTGTTGCAGACTCTAGGGCCTTTCAGAACAGGTGTATATATACTGAGATCACGTGACAGATCATGTGACACTTAGATTGCACACAGGTGGACTTTATTTAACTAATTATGTGACTTCAGAAGGTAATTGGTTGCACCAGATCTTATTTAGGGGCTTCATAGCAAAGGGGGTGAATAAATATGCACGCACCACTTTTCCGTTATTTATTTTTTAGAATTTTCAGAAACACTTAATTTTTTTCATTTCATTTCACCAATTTGGACTATTTTGTATATGTCCATTACATGAAATCCAAATAAAAATCAATTTAAATGACAGGTTGTAATGCAATAAAATTGGAAAAACACCAAGGGGGATGAATACTTTTGCAAGGCACTGTATATGGAGGCTTAAATATCCTGACCTAATGAGATATACATGGTGGAGGCTCATATTCATGGCGGAGGCTCATATACATGGCGGAGGCTTGACTACTTTCTTATGTCATTCTCGTTGGCACCAAAAGTTGATAAGGGACAGAATGCGGTCAGACCATCAAATAATTGGCATATACATTATTCTTACAGAATTTCCACGAGGGCGAGGATATTGGAAATTAGGGATTATTTTCCTTCAACATAGAAATGCTACCAAAAACAATATTTTGAAAGAGGAAGCAAAGTACTTTAAGCATATGTTTTTGTTTCAGTCTCCTCCATCTCCACTAACCAAAGTTAATTGTAAGGATGTTTTTATATTAATAATGTAAAATTAGCAGCTGTACAGAAAGACTACTGTGAAGGCCAATTTACAGACAAATAACTTATTGATGCAATTAAAGCCTTTAAGTCCGAGAAAACTCCAGGGCTGGATGGCATACCAGTTGATGTATATCAAACCTTTTTTGATGTACTCAGTGGTCCGTTATTAGCATGTTTTAACCACTCCTATAAAAATGGTAGACTATCAGATACTCAGCAAGAAAGTCTGATTTCCCTATTAATGAAACAGGACACAGGTGGTACATATAAAGATCCAGTCCATTTAAAAAACTGGAGGCCCCTTACACTTCAGTGTTGTGATGCAAAAATTATAGCAAAATGCATAGCATTAAAAAGGTATTGTTGGTTATTGTTCATCCTAACCAGACAGGTTTTTTTTTTTACATGGACGATACATTAGAGACAATATAAGACAAGTACTGGAAACAATAGAATACCAGGCTGTAATGAATACTCAGGGAGAAAAAGGTGTAGATTCACGCGCAGAGCACGGCAGGTGTTTATTATGCCTTCGCAGAAGGCAGGAATCGTGGTCACAGGCAGGCAATGGTCATACACAGATAGGCAAACAGGCAGGTGAACAAAACTAGGACGGAAGGCTAAAACTGGTTCTCACAAACGAGCTAGGAAAAGGCTTAGTAGAGTCAAAACGAACAATATCTCACAAGGCACAAACAGAAAGAACTAAACTAAATAAGGAGCTGATGAGACCAGGTGAGTAACTAACACCGGTGAAATAAATGAACAAAAATGAAAGACAGGGCTACGTTCAAGAACACAAAGATACAGGGCTACATACAAGAACCCAAGGTGAACTAAGAAAATAAATACAGAACCTTACACAGGCTGGTATTCATAGCTGACTTTGAAAAGGCTATTGCTAAAGTACGATTGGAATTTGTGTATCAATGCCTGGACTATTTTAATTTAGGAGAATTTCTTATACAGTGGGTTAAAGTTATGTATAGTAACCCCAGGTGTAAAATAGTAAATAATGGCTACTTCTCAGAAAGCATAAAACTGTTAAGAGGAGTAAAACTAGGTTGTCCCCTATCAGCATATCTATTTATTATAGCCATTGAAATGTTAGCTAATGAAATCAGATCCAAAAATATATATTAAAAAAAAAAGTATAATGTTTGTAAATGATATCTTAAATATGACTGGTGGAGTTATGTCACACATGCAGTAAACAAACATATATGGAAATGTCTGCTCTATAGAAAATTACAACCATCTGATTGCAGCATTAACGCAAAAATGGAAGGGGGAGAAGGTAAGGAACTTGTCTGTCGGCCCTGCATTAAATACCAAAATTGGTTAAAGAAAATTGTGATAAATAAAAAAGTATACAAAAAAAGTATACCAAAAAAATATATACCATAGAATTGACAGCTGCACCATACAGGTTGCAAAATACATAGTTGGGAAGAGATTTTCGATGTACCGATGTGTTTTTGGTCACAGGT
Source organism: Coregonus lavaretus (assembly GCF_964263955.1). Classification (NCBI taxonomy): domain Eukaryota; kingdom Metazoa; phylum Chordata; class Actinopteri; order Salmoniformes; family Salmonidae; genus Coregonus; species Coregonus lavaretus. The sequence goes on from NW_028160230.1 coordinate 79,678, forward strand.
TCAGGAATGGCTGAAGAATTGCAACATTTACCTGGAGCTAACTCTGCAAATAGCACTGGATGACTTGAAAAGCCATAGTCAATCGATCAATAATATAATAATACTCATAGCAAAAATGTTTATATTTAGTTTACAATCTGTAGAAACTATGAGAATAGAAAGTTTCAGAACTTTTGTGAAACATCACAGCACAGTTAAAAAGTATATGGCAATTAGAAATCAAAACTGGATGGTTTTCAGAGATAGAATAACAACAAAAAAATACAGAAGAACGCATGTAAGAAATGTTATAAATGTATTTGCATTTTAATGAGGGAAATAAGTATTTGACCCCCTCTCAATCATAAATATTTCTGGCTCCCAGGTGTCTTTTATACAGGTAACGAGCTGAGATTAGGAGCACACTCTTAAAGGGAGTGCTCCTAATCTCAGCTTGATACCAGTATAAAAGACACCTGTCCACAGAAGCAATCAATCAATCAGATTCCAAACTCTCCACCATGGCCAAGACCAAAGAGCTCTCCAAGGATGTCAGGGACAAGATTGTAGACCTACACAAGGCTGGAATGGGCTACAAGACCATCGCCAAGCAGCTTGGTGAGAAGGTGACAACAGTTGGTGTGATTATTCGCAAATGGAAGAAACACAAAAGAACTGTCAATCTCCCTCGGCCTGGGGCTCCATGCAAGATCTCACCTCGTGGAGTTGCAATGATCATGAGAACGGTGAGGAATCAGCCCAGAACTACACGAGAGGATCTTGTCAATGATCTCAAGGCAGCTGGGACCATAGTCACCAAGAAAACAATTGGTAACACACTACACCGTGAAGGACTGAAATCCTGCAGCACCCGCAAGGTCCCCCTGCTCAAGAAAGCACATATACAGGCCCGTCTGAGGTTTGCCAATGAACATCTGAATGATTCAGAGGAGAACTGGGTGAAAGTGTTGTGGTCAGATGATACCAAAATCGAGCTCTTTGGCATCAACTCAACTCGCCGTGTTTGGAGGAGAATACCATCCCCCCCAAGAACACCATCCCCACCGTCAAACATGGAGGTGGAAACATTATGCTTTGGGGGTGTTTTTCTGCTAAGGGGACAGGACAACTTCACCACATCAAAGGGACGATGGACGGCGCCATGTACCGTCAAATCTTGGGTGAGAACCTCCTTCCCTCAGCCAGGGCATTGAAAATGGGTCGTGGATGGGTATTCCAGCATGACAATGACCCAAAACACATGGCCAAGGCAACAAATGAGTGGCTCAAGAAGAAGCACATTAAGGTCCTGGAGTGGCCTAGCCAGTCTCCAGACCTTAATCCCATAGAAAATCTGTGGAGGGAGCTGAAGGTTCGAGTTGTCAAACGTCAGGCTCGAAACCTTAATGACTTGGAGAAGATCTGCAAAGAGGAGTAGGACAAAATCCCTCCTGAGATGTGTGCAAACCTGGTGGCCAACTACAAGAAACGTCTGACCTCTGTGATTGCCAACAAGGGTTTTGCCACCAAGTACTAAGTCATGTTTTGCAGAGGGGTCAAATACTTATTTCCCTCATTAAAATGCAAATCAATTCATAACATTTTTGACATGCGTTTTTCTTGATTTTTTTGTTGTTATTCTGTCTCTCACTGTTCAAATAAACCTACCATAAAAATTATAGACTGATCATGTCTTTGTCAGTGGGCAAACGTATAAAATCAGCAGGGGATCAAATACTTTTTTCCCTCACTGTAGATGGAAGGGGTTGAGGGTACCTGAAGGGTGGGGCAATAGTATGTACAGTGCATTCGGAAAGTATTCGGACCCCTTCACTTTTTCGAAATTGTGTTATGTTACAGCCTTATTCTAAAATTAATTAAATTGTTTTTTCCCTCATCAATCTACACACAATATCCATAATGACAAAGCAAAAACAGGTTTTTAGAAATGTTTGCAAATCCAAAAAATCCAAAAGTTAAATATTACATTTACATAAGTCTCCAGACCCTTTACTCAGTACTTTGTTGAAGCACCTTTGGCAGCGATTACAGCCTCAAGTCTTCTTGGCTATGACGCTACAAGCTTGGCACACCTGTATTTGGGGAGTTTCTCCCATTCTTCTCTGCAGATCCTCTCAAGCTCTGTCAGGTTGGATGGGGAGCGTCGCTGCACAGCCATTTTCAGGTCTCTCCAGAGATGTTCGATCGGGATCAAGTCCGGGCTCTGGCTAGGCCACTCAAGGACATTCAGAGACTTGTCCCGAAGCCACTCCTGCGTTGTCTTGGCTGTGTGCATAGGGTCGTTGATCTGTTGGAAGGTGAACCTTCGCCCCAGTCTGAGGTCCTAAGTGCTCTGGAGTAGGTTTTCATCAAGGATCTCTCTGTACTTTGCTCTGTTTATCTTTCCCTCAATCTTGACTAGTCTCCCAGTCCCTGCCGCTGAAAAACATCCCCACAGCATGATGCTGCCACAACCATGCTTCACAGTAGGGATGGTATTGGCCAAGTGATGAGCAGTGCCTGGTTTCCTCCAGATGTAATGCTTGGCATTCAGGCCAAAGAGTTCAATCTTGGTTTCATCAGACTAGAGAATCTTGTTTCTCATGGTCTGAGAGTCCTTTAGGAGCCTTTTGGCAAACTCCAAGCGGGCTGTCATGTGCCTTTTACTGAGGAGTGGCTGCTCTACCATAAAGGCCTGATTGGTGGAGTGCTGCAGTGATGGTTGTTCTTGGGGACCTACAGTGCTGCAGACATTATTTGGTACCCTTCCCCAGATCTGTGTCTCGGCACAATGCTGTCTCGGAGCTCTACGGACAATTCCTTCGACCTCATGGCTTGGTTTTTGCTCTGACATGCACAGTCAACTGTGGGACCTTATATAGACAGATCTGACCCCTTCACTTTTTCCACAGACGGAAGCCACTCCTCAGTAAAAGGTGGTTACATATCTCTTTCACACTCACAGATCTGGTGGTGTATGGACATTTCAGGTTGCTAGAGACCGAGAGGTTATGAGTTCAAATCCCATTTAAGGGAAACTCAAAATTATAGTCACAGTACAAGATTGTACAGTAATTGAAATCAGAATACAGCAACATACTGTAATTTTTACTGCAACTTTAGGCAAAGTGCAGAAGTGTATTCTTGGCAATAAATATATAGCCAATCTCCAGTTTTTTCACAGACCTGGTGGCGCAGCAGGTACTTCAGGTAGCTAGGAACCAAGATGTTGTGAGTTCAAATCCCAAGCGAGGTTGAGTCCCAAGTAATCAGCATCATGCTGTCCTTTCACATTAACAGTATCATGTTCATGGTACAGTATCACATGTTGTAAATTTGATTCCCCACATTTATTTCACATGACATCATGTTTTAACATGTGTTCACGGTGTCACGTGTAGTTTCATATTATCACATTGCGATTTTGCCTGCCGATGTTGTCACATTTATTTCACATTAATTTCACGAGATCATGTTCTCACGTGCTAACATGTTGTCACGTGTAGGTTTATGTTTTCACATGTTGCTTCACATGTTGTCACGTTATCACATGAACTTCACATTAAATCACATGATCACATGAGATCACACGAGATCACATTTGTTTACGTGAAATTCATAAATTTTTTCCGTAAGGGCGGTGGTTTGGGATGTCCGCGTCATAGGAGACTTAGAGCTCATGAGTGGCCCACCGTTTGTTTGTTCATCGGATTTGCATTCAATCAGGCGATATGGTGATATGCAACTATCGGTCCAGCAGCTAACTGACAGTCAGCAGGCTTCTGTTAGTACTATCAGCTACTGGCCGACATTGGCCCGATGTGAGGCCGATGACCAAAATGTGGCCAAAAGTTGGCTTCGAAGCACACCACCGAAATAAAAATGTAATAATGTGAAATGTAGTACAAGATTTATTTAGTCTAAAGTCTGGAAACTAATACAGTACACCACTAAATAAATTTAATCTCCCATTTTATGTAGGCAGAGTCTTCATAAACTAAGGGAAACAAGTGGTTGGGTGCAACATTAATTACTAATCATGAAGCTGTGCTACTTGACGGTGGCGGCACAGGGAGTCTTTGATGCAGGTGAATCACATTCTAAACATAATTATTAGTGGGAGAGGGGGGAGGGAAGAGAGAGAAAAGGGGGAGGAGAGGGGAAAGAGAAATTTGTTCCGCACGTTAGCCTGCATGCTTTGCCACACCGGAACAGAACGGTGGCATAATGCATTTTGGCGTGCGGGCCGCCATTAATTAAATAAAGAACCCCGCCGAAACCGAGGTGTGCGTGTGTGCGTGTGTCTGTCTGTCTGTGTGTCTTGGTGTTAGGGTACTTATGGCATCCTAAGTAGGGACTAAAGCAGGAAATAAAGCGAGCAGACACATTGTTCCCAGGCCCTGGTGAGATGTAGAAATGGATTGTAAAAGGTGTTTAATGAATGAACACAGTATATTAATGTGTGTTTCCTCCTTCACATCCGTGACATTGGAGAGGATCTTGGGAGACCAGTGGGAGAAGGAACAAAAGATACTTGCATGCAAATGGAATTAGAAAAAAAGGGAAGAAAGAAGTTGATGAGATGTTCCACCTGAGCATGTGTGTGTGTTCGGCCTCTAAAGGAGACGAGTGTCCTACAGATGCACTGCTGCCATCAAAGATGGATTCCCAACAACAAAGTTCTGAACTTTAGCTAAACTTCAGGGAGACAGTCTCCCAACTGTCATACTCTCCCCAGAAACAACAGTTTCAGTCATCGACCTACCAATCATCCTTAAAGTTCTCTGATTGGCAGATTTTTGCATGGCAATTGAAGATGTGACATAATTCATTGAGAAAACATTCAACAAGAAATCCAAGCCTCGACTCTGCCCAAACCAACCTTTCCTCATCCTCCCAAAACACGACATCTATCCAGATCAGTCATACAGATGTAGGATCTTAATTTGAGCCAGTTTGTTAAAGCAGGAAAATAATCCTACAGCAACAGGAAATGTGAATTATTATGTGGATTATAATTAATGGACATTTTTGTAGGGGTTGATACATTTTTCGTTAGGGAAAATGAAGTCTGACATTTTAAATTGGAAATGTCAAACTTGAAAAGCCTTTTAAATCCTTGAATACACTACATGTTTGCATTAACTCTGGAAATTACGCCATGTATATCTCATTAGGTCAGAATATTTAAGCCTCCCATATACAGTGCCTTGCAAAAGTATTCCTCCCCCTTGGCGTTTTTCCTATTTTATTGCATTACAACCTGTAATCTAAATGGATTTTTATTTGGATTTCATGTAATGGACATATACAAAATAGTCCAAATTGGTGAAGTGAAATGAAAAAAATAAAGTGTTTCCGGAAATTCTAAAAAATAAATAACGGAAAAGTGGTGTGTGCATATGTATTCACCCCCTTTGCTATGAAGCCCCTAAATAAGATCTGGTGCAACCAATTACCTTCAGAAGTCACATAATTAGTTAAATAAAGTCCACCTGTGTGCAATTTAAGTGTCACATGATCTGTCACATGATCTCAATATATATACACCTGTTCTGAAAGGCCCCAGAGTCTGCAACACCACTTAGCAAGGGGCACCACCAAGCAAGCGGCACCATGAAGACCAAGGAGCTCTCCAAACAGATTAGGGGCAAAGTTGTGGAGAAGTACAGATCAGGGTTGGGTTATAAAAAAATATCTGAAACTTTGAACATCCCACGGAGCACCATTCAATCCATTATTAAAAAATGAAAAGAATATGGCACCACAACAAACCTGCCAAGAGAGGGCCGCACACCAAAACTCACAGCCCAGTCAAGGAGGGCATTAATCAGAGAGGCAACAAAGAGACCAAAGATAACCCTGAAGGAGCTGCAAAGCTCCACAGCGGAGATTGGAGTATCTGTCCATAGGACCACTTTAAGCCGTACACTCCACAGAGCTGGGCTTTACTGAAGAGTGTCCAGAAAAAAGCCATTGCTTAAAGAAACAAATAAGCAAACACGTTTGGTGTTCGCCAAAAGGCACGTGGGAGACACCCCAAACATGTGGAAGAAGGTACTCTGATCAGATGGGTACTTATTTTGCATCTTCAAAGTGGTAGGCATGTTGTGTAAATCAAATGATACAAACCCCGCAAAAATCCATTTTAATTCCAGGTTGTAAGGCAACAAAATAGGAAAAATGCCAAGTGGGGTGAATACTTTCGCAAACCACTGTAATTACTAGCGGGGACAAAGTAAAGTACCAGGCTGTTGGATCAACAGAAACATTCTTCCAGTAAGGTATAGAGATATAGGATCTTAATTTGATCACCCTGTTGCAGGAGAACTTTAAAATTGAAGGACATTTGTAGTGTATTTGAGATTCAAGAAGGCTTCTGAAGTTTGTAATTTCAGACTTGATTTTCCCTTACGAAAAATGTATCAACCCATATAAAAATGGCCAAGAATTATAATTCACATAATAATTAACATTTCCTGCTGTAGCAAACTGTCTGAAATTAAGATCCTACATCTGTAGCAAAAATGTCAGGCTGTGACAGCAGGTGTGAGAGTGCTGCGTATCTAAGTGACGTGTTGTTCTCAGTGGGGCACGGTGCCGATGGAGTCTCTGAGGTGATTTCCCACAATCCTCGGAAGACACTTTAGCGCCGTCTCTTCCCTCCTCTCCACGCGGGCCATCTAATTGCCTGTTAATTTGGTGCTAATTAGATAATGCGTCATCCTGGTGAGCCTCCCAGATGCCGCCACGTGTTGAAATGGGAGCGATTGCACTAGCAAAGCACTCTGGGATATGCTCGGCCCAGAGGTGATTCAGCCGACATCTGCTTCCTGCTATTGGAGTCACCAACGACAAAAACAAACTTCTCGCTGTGAAATAGCACCTATTTAAACATTTCAAGTAGTGAAAGTAAAGTGTTGGAACCATAAAGAAACTGAATTTATTATCATTCTTCAAACTACGACTTGAAGCATATAACTATAAAGTTAACAGAAAACCTTAGAGGACTGTAAACTTGAACCAAAGTTGCTCTGCAAATTCTACAACCCCGTGCTCCGTAGGCCTTCAAATCAATTACTCAACAAATATTAACCTCTGCAAGCTAGACTCCTTGAATGAAACATTTAACAAGCATTTCCCAGAGAAAATGAAGGCCCTGAATTAAAGATTGAACAGATATTGTCCTGTAAAAATGCTGAATAATTAAGTGGAGCTGGGTCTAAAACAATGGAGGAGCCAACAGCGCTGCTGCTGTATACTGTACTCTACTGTACTGTGTGTGTGTCTGTATGTGTTTACTGTAATCCCCCTCTTTTATGTTTATTCCTGACCATTAATATAACATCAGCATGAAGAACACATCACTAGTCTTTAATTTATCAAAGCCACAGAGCCTCAAAGGATGGAGGATATTTATCAGAGTAGGGGAATATGTGTGTGTGTATGTGTGTGTGTGTTAGTGATGCGTGGGTTACTCATAACCCGCAGTCCCCTTGGTTATATCCGTGGGGTAGATATAACCACGGATGAAGGGTGGGCCCTAGTAGGAAGTCCACTGTGTACAGCTCACCCTGCACTAATAAAAATAATAATACATGTCTACCTCTGCTAAGCAAGAAAAATAATCAAGCATCCCAGAAAAGTGTTAAAAATTGCCCACGTTAACATATGTAGCTTAAGAAACAAGGTTCATGAAATCAATAATTTGCTAGTAAAAGATGACATTCATATTCTGACAATCTCTGAAACTCACTTAGATAATACCTTTGATGATACAGTGGTAGCAATACAAGGTTATAACATATACAGAAAAGACAGAAATGCCAATGGGGATGGTGTTGCGGTCTATATTCAGAACCACATTCCTGTAAAGCTTAGAGAGGATCACATGTTAAATACTGTTGAGGTAATATGGCTACAGGTTCACCTGCCTCACCTAAAGCCCATTCTGGTGGGAAGCTGCTATTGACCACCAAGTGCTAACAGTCAGTATTTGGATAACATGTGTGAAATGCTTGACAATATATGTGATATCAATAGAGAGGTATACTTTCTGGGTGATTTAAATATTGACTGGCTTTCATCAGGCTGCCAACTCAAGAGAAAGCTTCAAACTGTAACTAGTGTCTGCAACCTGGTTCAGGTTATCAATCAAACTACCAGGGTAGTTACAAACAGTACAGGAATGAAAGCATCAACATGTATTGATCATATATTTACTAATGCTGCAGAAATTTGTTTGACAGCAGTATCCAAATCCATCAGATGTAGTGATCACAATATTGTAGCCATATCTAGGAAAACCAAAGTTCCAAAGGCTGGGCCTAATATTGTGTATAAGAGGTCATACAAGAAGTTCTGTAGTGATTCCTATGTTGTTGATGTGAAGAATATTTGTTGGTCTGTGGTGTGTAATGACGAGCAACCAGACGCTGCACTTGACACATTTATGAAATGTCTTATCCCAGTTACTAATAAGCATGCACCCATACAAAAAATGACTGTAAAAACTGTTAAATCCCCGTGGATTGATGAGGAATTAAAAAATTGTGGCAAAAGAGATGGCAAATAGGTCTGGCTGTACAACCGATTGGCAAACGTATTGCAAATTGAGAAATCATGTGACTAAACAGAATAAAAAGAAGAAGAAACTACACTATCAAATAAAGATAAATGACATAAAGAATTATAATAAAAAGCACCTTAAATGACATTTTGGGCAAAAAGGCAAACTCCGCTCCATCATTCATTGAATCAGATGGCTCATTCATCACAAAATCCTACTTTAATGATTTTTTAATTGGCAAGATTAGCAAACTTAGGCATGAACATGCCAGCAACAAACGCTGACACTACACATCCAAGTATATCTGACCAAATTATGAAAGACAAGCATTGTAATTTTGAAGTAAGTGTGGAAGAGGTGAAAAAAGTATTATTGTCGATCAACAATGACAAGCCACCAGGGTCTGACAACTTGGATGGAAAGTTACTTAGGATAATAGCAGACGATATTGCCACTCCTATTTGCCATATCTTCAATTTAAGCCTACTAGAAAGTATGTGCCCTCAGGCCTGGAGAGAAGCAAAAGTTATTCCCCTACCTAAGAATAGTAAAGCCCCCTTAACTGGCTCAAATAGCCAACCAATCAGCCTGTTACATTTTAGTCATTTAGCAGACGCTCTTATCCAGAGCGACTTACAGTTAGTGAATACATATTTTTTTATACTGGGAATCAAACCCACAACCCTGGCGTTGCAAACGCCATGCTCTATCAACTGAGCTACATCCCTGCCGGCCATTCCCTCCCCTACCCTGGGCCAATTGTGCGCCGCCCATGAGTCTCCCGGTCGCGGCCGGCTGCGACAGAGCCTGGATTCGAACCAGGATCTCTAGTGGCACAGTTAGCACTGCGATGCAGTGCCTTAGACCACTGCGCCACTCAGGAGTACAACTCTGTTACCAACCCTTAGTAAACTTTTGGAAAATATTGTGTGTGACCAGATAAAATGCTAATTCACAGTAAAACAATTGACAAAATTGACTTTCAGCACGCTTATAGGGAAGGACATTCAACAAGCACAGCACTTACACAAATGACTGATGATTGGCTGAGAGAAATTGATGATACAAATATTGTGGGGGCTCTTTTGTTTGACTTCAGTGCGGCTTTTGACATTATCGATCATAGTCTGTTGCTGGAAAAACATATGTATTATGGCTTTACACCCCCTGCTATATTGTGGATATAGAGTTACCTGTTTAACAGAACACAGAGGGTGTTCTTTAATGGAAGCCTCTCCAACAAAATCAGGAATTCTCCAGGGCAGCTGTCTAGGCCCTTACTTTTTTCAATCTTTACTAACGACATGCCACTGGCTTTGACTAAAGCCAGTGTATCTATGTATGCGGATGACTCAACACTATACACGTCAGCTATCACAGCTACCGAAATGACAGCAACACTTAACAAAGAGCTGCAGTTAGTTTCAGAATGGGTGACAAGGAATAAGTTAGTCCTAAATATTTCAAATACTAAAAACATTGTATTTGGGACAAATCATTTACTAAACCCTAAACCTCAACTAAATCTTGTAATGAATCATGTGGAAATTGAGCAAATTGAGGAGACTAAATTGGTTGGAGTAACCCTGGATTGTAAATTGTCATGGTCAAAACATATTAATACAACAGTAGCTAGGATGTTGGAGAAGTCTGTCTATAATAAAGCGCTGCTCTGCATTCTTAACAGCACTATCAACAACGCAGGTCCTACAGGCCCTAGTTTTGTAGCACCTGGAATACTGTTCAGTCATGTGGTCAGGTGCCACAAAGAGGGACTTAGGAAAAATTGCAATTGGCTCAGAACAGGGCAGCACGGCTGGTCCTTGGATGTACACAGAGATCTAACATTAATCATATGCATGTCAATCTCTCCTGGCTCAAAGTGGAGAAGAGATTGACTTCATCACTACTTGTATTTGTGAGAGGTATTGACATGTTGAACGGACACCCGGGGCGGCAGGTAGCTTAGTGGTTAAGAGCGTTGTGCCACCAACCGAAAGGTCACTGGTTCTAATCCCCGAGCCAACTAGGTGAAAAATCTGTCAATGTGCCCTTGAGCAAGGCACTTAACCCTAATTGCTCATGTAAGTCGCTCTGGATAAGAGCGTCTGCTAAATGACTAAAAATGTAAAAATGTAAAATACCCCAAAAGGCCACCAGAGGTCTCTTCACAGTCCCCAAGTCAAGAACAGACTATGGGAGGCGCACAGTACTACATAGAGCCATTACTACATGGAACTCTATTCCACATCAAGTAACTCATGCCAGCAGTAAAATTAGATATGTGGTAGTAGAGTAGAGGCCTGAGGGCACACACTTAATATGTTGTGAAATCTGTTATGAATGTATTGTAATGTTTTTAAAATGTTTAACGGCCTTAATTTTGCTGGACCTCAGGAAGAGTAGCTGCTGCCTTGGCAGCAGCTAATGGGAAACCATAATGAATAGAAATGCATAAAAAATCCATAAATGTATAATTATTGTGCAATTCATATCTGTAGGCTATATTGAGGTTTTTATTTCATTCTTTTTATCTGGCATTAGTGCGTCACCTAAGCTTTAGTGCCTAACTGTAGCATGCCAAATACACGCCAATTGCCACATGCTTTTGGTAACTTGGGCAGAAAAAGTTAACGTCGATCCACTGAGGCAAAAAAGACAATGTCGGAGTTTCATTCAATAAGAGAAAAGCTGTGAAATGGAGAGTTGAAAATAAATAGAAGGGACGACCAGAACAGTAGTCTAATGTTTGGGAAAGATTTGGTGAAGTGGGAAACGAAGGATGATAGCAGTGCCGGCTATGTTATGTGTGATGATTGTGAGGCATTATACAAATTCAACAGTCACAAGAAGAGGACTTTAAAATGGTACGTCAAGGGAACTGTACTGTTCAGATGGGTCACATGGAATAGTAGCCTAACTGAAATCTGGACACTGACTGTGTGTCTATAATCTCTCACATAGACCAATATAATATTAACTCCTGCAGAATTAAGCATTTCTTGCAGTTAAATGATAAACCAAATGTACATTTTGACTCGAGAACAGGAGTGGAGAAATATGATTTATTTCTTTCAGCATCTTGAGAAAATAAATCTGAGGTTAGGGACCGTCTGTAAAGGTGCTATCTTTATCAGCATCATAAAAGCTGATAGTATTTCAACCACATAAAATATGCATCCAAGCCTAACTGAAATCTTATCAAAAACATGTTGGGTCGTTTTAACAGCTTTTCATTTCCTTAAAACAGGCAGAGAAAATCTTTCCTATTTATTTATTTTGTTATTGCATTTTCTGCCGGTCCCTACACTTTGTGGCTGTGCAATAGAAGCAGAGATGAAAGAGAAAATAGAAAAATAACTTTCCCGAAGCATTCAATCTATCGATTTATGACATTATTCTGGTGAGTAAGGGTTTTTATTTAGTCTTCTAGGCAACAAGTAATAACAAAAGAGAAGCTGAATGTATCTAATTATAGACAAGTTGACTAACAAATAGCCTACCAAAATGATGGACATTATAAGCAGAAACATAGGGCTATCTAACAAGGCCTAGCAAAATTGTTTTCTGCCATCTCTGACTGTACAGCACATTTTCTATATTTGCGAGATGGAGAGAGAGAAAGAGAGAGAGCGAGGTAGAGGGTATAAATGTATGTGTGTGTGTGAGCGAGAGAGTGACAGAAAGAGAGAGAGAGAGTGAGTGTGTGTGCATGTCTATGTGTGTATGCACATGTAAAGTAGAATATATAAATGTGGTGTATGAGTGCAGTTGAGCTAACACTACTCACCACCCTCTCATTCTGCTTGACCCCTCTTAAAGTTCCCTAATAGATTTCCTATTCTACACTAATTGTACCAAGCCTTTCCAATGGCACAATTCTCACAATGCTGCTATACTAGGGGTAGTGGGGAGGTCAATAGGAATCCGTCAGTAGTGACGGAGTTAATCGGCATATAGCCAATCAGTGCACTGTATACTGAAGCAGAACCCAGGGTATGACTGCGCCCCTTCAGGCATCTACCATGGCTCTCCACCAGGGTCCCTCTCGTATGTGCTTTTCCTAAACCTGGTGTATATCCCTACACACCTTCATGAGTTGGTTTATATTCAATGCTTTTGCCAGGACATCAACATTGCTAATGTGACTGGGTTGGTATATCCACACACTGTGTACTGAGAGCGAGCCCAGTTGATTTACTGAGAGAAAGGGTGGATTGGAGCAAAAGCTGAGGGAGAATTAATCAGGAGAGAGGAGGGGAAAAGATAATTAGG